>NW_009913272.1:0-297 GCF_000696875.1 Nestor notabilis
TGAATTACACAAATATATTCTAAGCAACATACAGGCACAAGCAAGCACTGGGAGGGGAAAGGGTTATTGTTTACTGGCTCGAGAAACCATCCACAGTGAGCGCAGGCTGCAGCACGATGTCCTCAGTGCAGCTCCCTCAGGCCTGCGCTGGCAGCAGGGCACTACTCCACTTGTGGGTTCATGCAGGAGAGACGGAAAGCCCTGCACAGAGCCTTCAGTGCCCTTCTGAAACGGGAGGGTTGTCGCTGTGGGGCCGCTGCTGGGTCTGGAAGGGTGGCGATGCCTGCGGGGGGAGGA
>NW_009913273.1:0-67170 GCF_000696875.1 Nestor notabilis
CCCTGCCATGTGGGAAGTGGCTCTTCTGTTTCCGAAGACATGAGCCATTTCTGATTTTAATTTTAGTAAGCATTCACAGAAGCAAAGCGTGTAAGTCGGCCACAGTCTTAATTTTGACATGACTAAACTCTTTTTAAAAATGTGGTCTTAATAATAATTGGTTTGGATTCAATTCCAAGGTACTTTCTGTTTCAGATATGCTTCACTAGATGGTTTAGATGCTTCTGTAAAGTGTTACTGCAGCTCACAGCTTCTCCAGAAAACTTTGCTCCAATTAGGTTTGTCAGATACCACCAAATTGAGGGAGGAAAAGGGTTGGCTCTGCAGCCAGCTGGCTGTATGCATGTTACTGCACACACCTCTCCATGCAGCACTCCCTGTATCCTCTTCCAGCCCCAGCCCAGCCTGAATGTAAGGAAGACCTGTGTGTCTCTCTTAAGAGATAAGTCAGGAGAATGTGAAACTGAGGTGGTCTGTAGCCTCCAGCAGCTGGGAAATGTGCCTGGAGCACTCTGCTTGTGCTTTTTGCCCATAGCTTTTAAAGCATTTTTTAAGTGTCTTTTAATATAAAATTTTTAATATAAAGTTTAGTTCTTTACAAAAGTAAAACTAAAACTTAACTGACAAACATTTCTAAAATAACTTCTACATTTAGTTCTTCCCAAATCAAGCCCTGTTTGTTCACCTAGCAGCTGTTTCAACATTTAAATTCTCTTGATTGTGCTGTGGGGCATGGCTTTCTCTCCACTTGTGTGAGGAATCAAAGAAATTAATTTTTGTTCTTTCACAGGAAACTCTTTTGAGCTCAGAAGAGGTGAATATTGCTTCTTAGCTTCCCAAGTCCCAAGGACACCCACAGTCCTGATCTGTGTTAGCTGTGTTAGCTGTGCAGGTCTGCACACATTGTTCTCTCTTACCTAGTAGATCTCATCCGGTGGTTTTGTGTGGTGTGAGGCAACACACTAGAAATGCAGTGCCTCTTTTTAACATAGCCATGTAGCTGTCTGTGCAGCAAGACTGCTTATCTGCCTGAGGATCGATGACTGCTGGGTTTTCTTGTTTTTAATCACTACCCAATTTACTTCAGCAGAACATGCAGTAGCTGTTCATCAAAGCAAGCTCAGAAGAGAGGTGTGTGTTTGCAGTAGTCTTGGACAACTGCAGGAGATTGGCTCCCGCTCCAGCCATTTGTGTGCTGTCAATGCAAGTGTCTGTCCTGTGCTCTTGTGAATCACTGGGAAAAGACTAGGTCTGGCCTGTGACAATACCCAGGACCATAGCAGCATAGAGGTTAATTCAAAGAAAGCATTTGTCTCTTCAGTATATGTTAGCCTTCAAAAGCTGGATCCATAGGGGCACTCATTGCCTGCTGCATGTTTTGCAATGCAGAGTGTTAGCCAAGAGTGTTGGTTTAATGAGCTCTTGCTGGCACTTGACAAACTGTCCTGTTGGCTTCCTGCTAGATGTGTATGCTGCAAATTAGAAGATTGTTTATGCTATAAAATGGGACAGCCTTAAATGCTCTTTGTTGTACTTTTCTACTGAAAGAGCTTTCTGTTCTGCTTTGCTAAGTGATGCTATGATTTAACCCCTGTAAAATCAGTGGGCCTAATTGTTCTTCCATGGTGTAAACTCCATTAAACCCTGTGGAGCTGCACCTTCTGACTCGGTGACAATATGTAGGCATAAATCATGACATTGCCTGTCCTACTGAATTCTGTGGCATGACAATATGGACAGGAGGGAGATTTATTATGATGATAGAGACATCTAGATATAGATCAGTGTCTTAGGCATGACTTAAAGCACATCAAACAGCACATATTCTGTGTTTCACAGAGGTATGGCAGGTTGAGTAATTATAAAAACTGTCTAAGCTAGCCACAAATTCTTGCTAAACTATTAAGTAACTTATTCCCCCGCCCCCCCTTTTTGTTTTCTTTCTGTTTTCACTACTTTTGTGCCTCTGAGTCTGAGATGAAGAAGAAAATGTACCAATAAGTTGGTACACTTGGTACCTCGCCAGGGCTAGCTCCATTTGCTTTCCCACTCTCCTTAGTGCAAATGACCTCTGAGAATGACCAAAGCCATTCCATGTGAGCAATCCCGCAGTAACAGCAGAAACCAGGAGAAGAACCACTGACAGCACCTCCACATGTCCAGCAGCCCTAGCCTGGAATCCTAATGACAACAGTGGGCTGCAGCCTTTGCTGACACTTGTAGAGGATGGTGGCCACCCAGCATGGGCTCTGTTGGATCTTCCTCCTCCATATCGCAGTCACACAGCTCCAGTTGTTGAACTGGAATGGAAGGGTGATGCACTAGCTACAGCTAACACCGGCCTCCAGTGAGACTGTATAAAGGCAGCATTTGTTATGCACTTAGGAAATGAATGTATTTAAGTAACAATTTGAGAAACAAGTGTGAAGTGTTAAGCTTAAAACTGAAAATCCTGAACAGTTGTCTGACTGGCAGATACTTGGACAGAGAAAGTTTAGAAAGCTAAATAACCTTGTAAAACCGTATCATTGACATGCAGAGGGCTAGTCAGGCATTGCAACAGAATTGCAGGCAGTTATTCCCTATTATGTTGCTAATTTGTATCTCCTATTGATTACTGAATTAGCAAATGAGTCAAATTACTTTGCTTCATTATGAACAGTTAAACTAACAAAGGAACTCCCAAGGGATCTAAAGGACTCTGCTCCCACTTCAAAATGGATGTTTCTGCAGATATTAAAAAACAAACAAAAAAAAAAAAAAGCAGAGCATAAAACAGCCTACAGAAAGTCACACTTGCAGAAGTAGGTGGCTGACTGGAGCTAAGCCACTGTTCAGCATGTGGTACAACATGCCTTAAGTAAGCTGTTCAATACAAGAATATTTGCATGAACATACTGGCTTTTTCTAAACATGCAAATGTGGCGTGTTTAAAGAAAAGCATCACTTCCCTCATTGAAGGTTAAGAACAAAGGAATGGCTTGTCCTGCCTGAGCATTTCAGACCCTGGCCAGAAGTATGAGTTTCTCTTTGTCTAGGCAGTATCATATCTGCAGCCTGGTTGCACTGTCCTTCGGGAAACATGTAGAGCACCTTCCAGTGTTTCATAGTTTGCTCCCTGAAGGCAAAACATATGCATGAGAGGGGCCATGAAGGGAACTTTTGTATCTGGCCTGTGATTGCATGTCTTGTTTGGTAACAATTTGTCTTGTCAGTGACAGACATCTAGTAATTCTATGTTTAAGAACCCTATTTGAAGATTGGTGTTATGACAGCTGTATGCTAATTTCTTCCCAGATTTAACATCTTGAATGAATTCCTGAATGAAGTTTCTAGCTACACCAAACAGTCAGTTGTCACAGCCTTGAAGCTAAGCTGAGGATGTACCTTCTAGCCAGTGCCAAAATAGATTACAAAATGCCTCGGACAGCAACAAATGATAAAAGCCAAAATACTTTGCAGAGATTAAAAGATATCTGAATTATTAAAATCCAGTGCATTTTTAGTGTGTTTCTTTAACATGTTTAGTTTTAGTTTTCTAGAAATGAAAGATAAGTCTACTAGGAGACTCAAGTCAGTTAATTTAGCAATAAGAATATGTGCTAGTTGGTAACTGAAGTTAGGTCAGAGGCTTTCAGAAGAACTTGAAAATTTTCTAGCCTATAAAGAGGAAGGGGTTCTTGAATTGGTAATAAATTTATTGTTTCACTATCTTTTTATCTGTTGGTTAAAGCAGCATGAAAGCTGTAAACCACTGTACAGTTAATAACCACAGCTACCGCCCGCAAATTGATTTTGATTTACTGCAGCATTGGAGTGCGAGTGCCTAAGTAATAATACATGCCTGTGAGTACCAGCTATGGGGTAACAACTGAATTGGCACTGTGCAATTGTTAAAAACTTAAATGAATTCCAGTTAAAATTACTGAATTGAGCTAACACTCCCATAAGTCTAGAAAACTTAATTGGAGATTAGTAAGAACCTACGCTGAGGGTCCATGGTACCTTAGTCGTTTGCTGAGATCCATAGAGAACCTCAGTGAAGATGAAAGGTGATCAAATTGCTTTGGCTTTCAGATTGATGTTTCAATTGATATTTCTCATCAATGACTGCAACCTACCTGCCTTCTCTTAGATCCGTTTCCTTAGTTCAGAAGCTAGCTGAATACAGCTTTTGGTCTAGAAATCAAATATGGCTGTTAAAACTCCTTGTGCTAAGCTCAGTGCTTAGCAGCCAGTTTTCATATATAGAGACTTGTACTGGTAGGGCAAAAAAAGCCCCAAAACCAAACTCCAAGTTATTTGTTTACTTATTTGCTGCTGTGGCATGCAGAGGAAATAGATCAACAGCTTGAGGTAAAGTAGGACCTTTCAGTGTACTTTTCCTAGGTAGAAAGTAGCTCTCCACATATCACTTGAGCTGGACCATTCTTCTGTTACAAGCTCTGAATTTTTTTCAGCTGACTTTTCATCAAACTTGTAGTCATCCTTCTCTGGCCAAAGAGGGTTTACAGGAAAAAATCTGCTTTTATATGAAGGTCTTACAGAACTTTATGCCTTCAAATGCCTCCTGATGTTTCTAGACCTGGGCCTTCATGATGGAAACCCTGGAGCAACTCCAGTGTCCTCTTGTATCACAGCTTTACTGAACCTACCTAGCTTTATCTCCACACCTCATCTTCTAGACCCTCCTCACTTCTACTGCAATTTCTCCAGTGCAAATGGCTGTTGTGGGACAGTTAATGAATCCTTCATGGGAGTTTGAATTCTCCTCCCAGAACTCTCTTGCTTTTCTCCTTCCTGATCACAGTTAATATGCTCTTTGCAACCTAGACAGAAATTTAAAGGGCTGCAGAGATTGCATGGACTCTGTCCTGGATGCCAGTTGCAGGCCCTTCCTTGCTGATCTCAGGGGATAACATGAGCCAAAGAACTGAAAGGTCTGATCCTCACATAACAAGACACACAAGTTATGAATAACTGAACTAGTGAACCCAAAACCCTTCATATCTCTCTGGTGAAACTTGGATGCCTTCTTTAACAGAGATTGTGAGAATGTCTCTTGAAAGCCATTCAATAAATTCCTTTGGATCAACTGTTACTTTTTGAAAGGTCTTTCTTGAAGTCAGAAAGGAAAAGCATACAGAAGGAAATGCTTATGTACCTATTTTTAAACTTCATTACAAGAGTAAATATACTGTTGAAAACCTGAAATATATTTGGTTGTATCAAACCAAAAGAAATAAGCATGTGTGCTACCTGCCAGGTTGAACCGTTTAAGTTGTAAGTATTAGACTCTAAGGGAGCACTTTTAGAGTTCAGCACACTGATACTTCTCGAGGTAGTGCTGGGAAGCTTCACCTACCACTCCTTGTTTTTCAGTAAGTCTGAAGGCATTAAGACCACCAAGGCTTATGTGCCTTTCTGAGAGTTGGCTCAGACTTTAGTATTATTTGCACCAGGGATTTTGGAAATACTTGTTATCTTCTCTTGGAAGCTTACTTTTCTCTTGATAGTAACATTGGCTAGAATATGGGAACTTGCAAGCTTATCATAATTAACTGACCGGTCTGGAGAATTCACACAACAATAAAAAATGCAGCATTCCATGCACCTGGCTTAACTTTATTACCCAGATGTAATATCTCATTTCTATCTAAACCATGCAGCTGTGTTATGGAAACTCTCTGTAATGGGGAGAGAGAGAATATTCTACATGCTGAAGATTGGCTGTGTTGTGTTTTATTGTCAGTTTCTAGAGCATTTGGGAATTAGTGAAAATACTGAATGCATTCTTTCCTAGTGAATAGACTGGACCTCCTGTAATTCCTTTTAATTACAGATCCTGATTTTTTTTCAAGCTGAAATTTCTATTAGTATTCTCAGAAATAAGTTGATGCCCACTTTTTTTTGTAACATCTGTCTGAAATCACTGAATAATACTAGTGTTTAAAAATGCTGTCAGTTGCTCTGATCTGAAATCAGGGTATCTGTCCTTTACAGACTAGACCAAGCTTGAATCTCTGTGTGCGTGTTTTAACTACTGCAGATAAAAAGCTGCATCAGAAAGGACATGAAGTGAGAGCCCCATTTCCCTCAGGTGCCAAAGAACTACAGATAAGAGAAAGATCAGTTTGTAGCAGAGTAACCACTAGAGTTCATTATGAAATGAACATCTGAGCTGGAATCAGCAAGTGACTTGGGTGTAGGACAGCTGTTGGGGTTTCTTCACCAATGTGCACTTGTGATGTAAGTATCTTTTTACCCATAAACACTCTTTGCCAGTATCTTTACACACCAGCAGTAATGAAACTTGAAGTATTTCTTGCCCTCTACTGAACAGATAGGCCCTTCCAGCTGTCTGTCCATGCAGCTGTATTTATACATCTGTGTAATACTTGTGCTACACTGATGACAGAGGAACCTAGGAAGGGAAGGAATTTCCAGTGAGTCCAGTCCTCTGCTAGTTGAGGCTTTCAGCAACCCCATTGATACATTTATCCTATGCCATTTTAAAATACGATAGAGTGTTTCCATTCTTTGCTCGCAGGTAAGTTGTTTCTGTGATGGTTGAAAGCCAGTCTTTTAATTGAAGACATATATATTGAAGACACATATATTGAAGACAGAGACATATTCCTGGCCAGTGTTATAACTGAACAATATCTGCTGGCCTTGACTAGTTTAAGTAGCTCTATCTCACAACTACATGTTGTTAACCCTTTCTTCACACTTCTGTGCTTCTTTTCTTCATGTTTCCAACTGAGGAGTCACAGCTTATAGAAGCAATTGTTCTTACTGGTCCCTGAAACTTTGTTCTATGTGATTTCATTATGGGACTGTAGCCTCATCTTCAAGATCATCCTGCACCTCCTTTGTGCATCTCCAGTCATACTCTTAATTAATGCAGTGTATTAACTTTGAATGATTAAAGTGTTTAATCAGAGTACTTCCTATTGTACTTTCTTTAATGAAGCAAATAATGAAACTATCAAGTAAAATTGGTCCTCAAACCCATGCTAGACAAAATCTATCATTAGCCTCTCCTGGCTTAGAATTACATTCAGGCCAATCTACTGTAACATTATCTGCTAGCAGTTCTGCCTTGTTTTAATTCCTATCCTTTTCATTTTTGATAATAATTTCCCTTGGGATATTATAAAGATTTATTTATTTACTTACTTGCTTACGTATTTATTTTTAACTAAGTTTCCAGAAGGTTGAATTTCTCAAAGGCAGCTGTCAGGTTAGTTTGACACAGTCTGTTTACCCATACTGTATGTACGTAACTTTCCATTTATCTTCACATTTTAATTTTTCTTTCCTTGAATTGATTGCGAAAGCCTTAGGTTACTACGTAGGTCACAGATCTCATTAGATTTCCCCAACATTTTCATTCCTTCTTTAAACATAGCTATTGCTTGTTACTCACCAGCTGCATCATCCTCTTTTCCCCATCATCAGTAGAATCATTTATTAAAATCTCTGCTCTTTGAGTTTAAATTTCATATGCCAGGTTTAAAATGTTGAGACCTAAAGAAAGTTTAATCCTCTGATGAGTTACATGAGTTCAAATTGGATTGCACCCACCTCAGATACGTAATTTTCTAGTCATTAATTGCTACCCTGCCTAACTCTTCTCTGTTGAGGACAGACAGTTTTCAGCCTGGGTCAGTCACGTCCTATGGGACTAGCTTTACCATGAACTTTAGGCTCTGAATCTATTTGTTGTAGGGAACGTTTGGTGATATGGTTAACTGGATTGGTGGAGCTGGGGATACCAGGAAAGATTCACAGCTACTAGCTGTTAATCAAGCATCTTACCATCACTGAGACAGACACAGGTTTGGTTTCCTTCCCTTAATGTGACAGAACAGATGATTTCATCTCTCTTTCCTACATCATGGGTGAACATCCTGGTGTCAAGCTACGTATTTTTGCTCTCTGTTAAGGATAATGTAAAGGATATGGTTTCATTCTGATGCAAAGCAAACAGTCTGAAATCTCAGAAGCATTGCAGAATGGAAACCTGATTTTCCATATTGGCATAGTTACTATATTTTTACTGAGGTCAGGACTTCCTGTCAGAGTGCCTCTTTACTTGCTGAAGGTAGTTATCAAGTGATGCACAGAACTGCTGCTCCCGCTAGGCCTGAAAATGATGCCCTGCAGTGGTCTTAGTTTGTCTTGGAATGAGAGACCGAGTACATTTAATTTTGCTGTGTTGTCTTCTCACATAGAGCTAGAAGGAATGTCGTGTTCAACTGTCAGCAGAGTGGCAAGTGGAAACGCACTCTCTTGCTGTAGCTTGAAAAGGGGGTGGTTACACCACCTACGTAGTGCTTGACATGTGATAACACTTGACATGCTTGTGATGGTTATTTGGTTTTTTTTCTTAATTGGTAAAAACAGATATAAACCAGAATAAGTTCTGAAGTATTATGGAAAAAAAGAAAAATCGTAAGAGAAACAGGATCCTCAGTTCCCACTTTCTTATCACAGTAATTTTGCCTTTACAGTGAGTGGCTAATATGCTAAGAGCAGTGCTGATTTTAAAGTAATTGAGGCTTCTTTGTTAATTAAACAGAGAAAGAGATAAGTGACATTTGCATTTATTGATGGCTTCTTTATGGTAAACGAATTGCCGGATGGTTGATGTTGATGTTTTCCAGTTGAATTCCTTTGGTATCTTGGCTGGGGTTGTAGCACAGATTATTATTGTCTCACACATCTGCTAGAGGATGTGTTTCCACTGTACCTCACTGCTCACAAATATGTGAATAACTTCCATATTGACCACTTGTATGCGTATCACCACAGTGATGTGGGAAGAGACTTTGCTGTAGGCATACAGAGCTCCAGGAAATGCTGTATGTGTTTGTTTTTCTCACCAACTGTCCCATCTGTGTGCTCTCTGCCTACTTTTAATCGAATGTTGAGTAGTGAGGAGCATGACTTAGGAAGTATGCTTTCTTTCAGTTTTTAGTGGTTACATTATAATTTCTTTTGAATGACTGTGAGTCATGTATCTGCCTGCCAGCAAGACACAACATTGTAGGAGTAATGGCATTCTTCTTTGCTGTTGGTAGCTGAAGGTGCTAAGCAGGTTATTAGCACTTGGTTGTTCATTCCTAGAAACAAAGCAAAAAGTTTGTTATGTATTTCGTACAATGTAGTTAAACTTTTCACATAATGGCATTTTCCACCTGTACTTTTCTGAGAATTTTAGCATTTATCTGAGGTTGTTACTCTTCTTGTTTGCCACAGGCTGGCTGTATTGGGTTTGCGCGACAAGGTTTTGGTAGCGGGGGAGTCTACAGGGGTGGCTTTTGTCAGAAGCTGCTAGAAGCTTACCCTGTGTCTGATAGAGCCAATGCTGGCCAGTTCCAAGATAGAGCCAATGCTGGCCAGCTCCAAGATAGACCCATCACTGGCCAAGGCCAAGCCCAGCAGCAGCAGCGGTAGCACCTCTGGAATAACATGTTTAAGAGGGGAGAAAAAAACCTGTGCCACTGCAGCCAGAGAGAGGAGTGAGAATATGTGACAGCAACAGCTCAGCAGACACCAAGGCCAGTGCAGAAGGAGGGGAGGAGGTGCTACACATGCTGGAGTAGAGATTCCTCTGCAGCCCGTGGTGCAGACCATGGTGAGGCAGGCTGTCTCCCTGCAGCCTGTGGAGGTCAATGATGGAGCAGATATTCACCTGCAGCCTATGGAGGATTCCATGCCTATTTCTCATTATTCTACTCTAATTTGATCGGTAATCAATTAAACTGATTTCCCCAAGTCGAGTCTGTTTTGCCCGTGACAGTAAGTGGTGAATGATCTCTTCCTTACCTTGACCCATGACCCTCTCATATTTTCTGTCCCCTGTCTAGCTAAGGAGAGCGAGTGATAAGAGTGGCTTTGGTGGGCACCTGGCTTCCTGCCAGGGTCAACCTACCACACTGACTTTGTATTTTAGTATCTGGAGATACTCCTGTTCACTAACTCAGAAGAAGCTATCTGCTTAAAAGGTTCCTGTCCTTCCCAGATGGAAGTGATACACACTTCAACTCACTGTACATGAGAGAGTGTGTGAACAGGATGGAGGTATGCTGCAGTAGAGAAAAATTAATTATGTTAAAGGATTTAAACCAAGCTTTGTTTAACTCAGTATTGTCAGTACCTTTTTTCTTCCAGACAGGTTTATCACAAGTATGTCAATAGAATAAATCTGATGTACTACTGTAATGGAGCTGTGTAGTCTGACTGAGTCATGGTATACTCACCATTACTATGCTGGCAAGCCCTTCAGGCAATGTTTCCAGCAAGGCAGTCCATGTTCTCTTTAACTGGTCAGTAATGTAATTATAGTGAGGTAAGCAACATTAGAGACAGCTTTTTAAAAATAATAATATTTTAAAAAAATTGTTTGAATTTGACCTCACAGTTGGATGATTTTTAGGAATGTGTATCTCCTTGGATACTTTCCTGTTGTCGTGCCCAGCAATGATCCAGAATATTATATACTGGAATGATTTCATATTCGCACAGCTGTGAACTAATTCTGTGCATAGGCTCTACGGTTTCATTGCTTGTTTTCCCTGAAAGGATAGTGGTTACCTGCCTGTAAGGTAACAGTTTACTTATTTTGAACATCTTTGTTAATAGGAATCTCATTGTAAAGCTAAATCTAAATTTGAATGTTCAAAGAAAATACATTTTGTATGGTTTGGCTTGTTACTCCCTTTCCATGTAGTACTAGAAGCAGAGAGAATTCCAGTATTAAACTTGCTGCTGTGTTGATGTCCTTAGGCTTTGCATTTGAAGTTACCTATTCTCCAAGGTAATACTCATTCTCTTTGCCCTTTGATTTGTTTTTAGGTTTTTTGTTTTGTTTTTGTTTTTAGCTATGCAGCTGATACTGGTGCTTCTATGCTTTTTGGGAATAGTTGGGTGGTTTGTAGGAGCAGATCCAAAGGAAGTCTGCTTCCACAGTAAGAGAAGGAAAGGGAGACAGGATATGGATGCTAAACTGATCAGCAAGCCATACGTCTTTCCTTCCTTCCCTCCCCCTGTTAGTTTGTCGTACAACGTGCAGTAGGATGTCCTTTTTCACCTTGGATCCTTTCCATGTAACTTTTTTTAGGTTTTACTATTTAAAATAACATTTACTGTTGCTTACCCTTACTGCCAGCAGCAGCTCATTCTGCCCATAGCAAATGCTATAAAAATGGTCAAGACTATATAGATGTACTGCTGACAGTCCTATAAACTACAAAGGAAAAACAAAGATTGGAGTGAAGGCAGTAAAAGATAGCTCATCTGGACAAAGTGATACAATGTTCTGTGTACCTACTTTGGGGGGTGTTATTCTGATTTCTTCTGTTCTTGTCTGCTGATCATTTTATCTTATTTTCCTCTTCCTACATTTATACTCTCTCTTCATTGCTTGCATAGGTTAGTTTTACTTCCTGTTTTGTAAAGGATAAATGTGTTTTATGCTCAGTTTGTAAAATCAGAGAAAGGACATAGGTTTTTTTTTCATAGGTTTTTTAGATAGGTTAAACTCTAGATCCTTTATGCCACTGCAGAATCTATCTTAGTTGCATGTTGTTTGGAGGTATGGGAGAGAAGAGTGATAAAAGCTAGAAGGCAAGTACAAAGAGCACAACCAAGAAACAATGGGAAATAACATCCTTGGCATTGGCTTACCCCTCCAAAAAATGTTATTTAAAAGTCAATTCAAATTTTAGGGGTTGGCTTGCTTTTAGTAAACCCAGGAGTAGACAGTGGTGAAAGTCGCTAGATATTCCTGTTTATCCATATATAGAAGAAAGACTCAAAATTACTTTAAAAGTAGAGGCAGGAGAAAAATTTTCAGGCTTGGTGAAGGAAGAGAGCTAAAAGCATAATAAAATAAACAGACAAGGCACACTCCTTGTCAAGTTCTTAAAGAAGATGAGTGGCTGTTTGGTGAAGTTGTGTAAGATGTTTTTTTCTGCAAAGGTGGTAACTTGGGGTTGTTACGTAGGCTCTGAGATATCAGGAGCCACACCTGTCTCCAGGAGGAAAAGGTAAAAAAACCTTGAGGGGAGAAAAGCAGCAGGACCTTGGTTCTGCAAGGATGGGGAAATGACAGAGTAGTCACATCTTTGGTATCTGGATGGAAAGCATCAACCTTTATGCTAAGCTTGGCATAGGCACCTTAATAACATACAGAAAAATAAAATATCAAGATGACATCACACTTAGGTATTTGCATCTTTCTGGCTTTTCTGTGGAGTCTGTTTGCCATGTTTAGTCTTCCCAGGAAGGCTCCTTATGGGCCTAAGGTGCTCTTTTAGACATAAAATTCCCATTTTCCTCCCTGCTTCAGTCCTTATTTGTCAATTCTTGCTGAGACGAGCTGGTCCTGCTCTGCAGGGACAACAGCAGCACCCAGGCAGAGAGATACTGTTGTCCTTCACAATTTCATTATTGCTGCCTCTCATGATTTTACTGCAAGATGAGTGATACTTATTTTAATTACCACCTCAGTTGCTGGAGTCAGTGATTAAATGAGAATCTTGCCTTTCACTTAAAAATAAATCTCCAGCATTTGTAGGTGTTGAGAAAGAGCTTGAAAATGTGGTAATGTGGTGTGAATTATACCCTAGAGGCTTAAAGGCTAGAAAACAAATCAGCAAATTAAAACAAGGCTTCATTTTATTACTATTTCATTATCTGAGGCTACTCAGATTGATAATACTGCAGATCAAAAATCACTTCTTCACTTCTAAGAGTTCTAATTAGAATTTCCCTGTAAATGTCTCTGCAGATTTTAAGCAGCCATTTGAGGAACTGTAAAGAGAAAGTCCGTCATTTTTATATGAATGTTCAGTATTGTTGGATAGATCTTGAGTTCACACATAAATGTTATTGAAAGCTACAGTCTGTCAATAAGTAGAGCAGGGTGGTGCCTCCTCTGGTTTTTACAATGTGCCAGCTACAGCGTACATGGACTCCAAACTTAGTAAACTTGGTGAACTACTAGTAACAAGAAGGGATATTGTCTGTACTATGAACTGTGGTGCCTTTTCCAAGGCAAAATTCTCTATTCTTAAATCTTTAAGGGATCTGGGACTAAGTCATGTTGAACAATAGTGTGCTCATCCAGGAAGAGCTACTGAGTGCATTTAATTATCCTCACTCGTTGTCTCAGCACAGAATGTGCTGATTATAGTTAATGTTGCCTTTGAAAGCACACTGCTAGAAAGAGCGTTAGGTTTATTTTGGTAGATCAAATTTGCACGTTGCTTCAGACAGTCTTAGGTGCCCAGCTGCTGTTTTGAAAGCAGAGTTTCCAGGCATAGTTGCTCCTTGCTTTGACCTCTTGTGGTTCTTTTCTGGGAGGTGGAGAGGGTCACAAATTTTGTATTCCTTCTCTACTCATATTTTGGCTAGTACCAAAAGTATTTGCAGATAAAAGCAAATAATTTTCCTGTTCATGTCCTATAACCCTCTAATTTCTTTATTTGTTTTCTTTTGAATGCAGATTTTAGTAATGTGCCTGATGTCACATCCAGCTTGAAAAGGAGCAGTACTGATGGCATTCTGGACCAAGTGCCACACAGGGAGAAGACTGATCCACCTTTCAGGGTAGGAACATGCTTTACATAAACGCTCTTATGAACAAAAAGACAGTGTTGTAGTGTTAACACTCTGCATTTTGTGAGAAATAATTTATTGTATGGCACTTAATTCAGGAAAAAAAAAGAAGAAAAATTATGTGTATTACCTTTATTTAGTGTTTTATTATCTTGAGGTCACCCTAAAAGGTTAAGAACTCTGGCGCAGTTGCTGCATCTCCAAAAGCAGTGTGATGGGGACAAATGACAAATAGGTGGAGACTTGTCAAATTCATCTTTCTGTGTTGCTTGAAGCCAGTTCTCAGAGAACAGTAAAGCTGCTACAGCCTTCTAATTGATTCAGTTTGGTTCATGTTTTCTTTTTGCTGGTACTTCTAGGGCTTGTTGTTAAGATTGCAGTGACCATAGCAACACTTGCTTAATATCAGTAGTTTTAGACTGGACTGCAGGCTTGGAGAGGCACAGTGTTTAAGAGCACACTCTCTAATTTGGAGAACCTTTGTGTGTCTGCAGTTACTGTTTGACTTCATTTGGAATAATGGAAGCTCAGACCTTCTCTCAGTTAGGACCTTGGAAGCTGAGACAGAGACTCCCAGAATCAATGTCAACCTTCAAATGTGTTGGTCTTTGAAGAGCAATTTTGTGTCCATTTTGCTCTGAGTCAGTCAAACTGCAACTTGTGTCCAGCTCAAGTGCGTATTGTTTTGAACCCCTCAACTGCTACCATGGGAGTGTTCTCATGCTGGTGGCCATAATTTTACTAGGCATTGCCATTCTGACAACAGAAACATTTTGTTACTTCTGTTGAGTTGGTTGTATCTCCAAGCAAATTTGTGATAACACTTGCATTACACTCTTGCATAACAGAAGTGAAGTTTTAGAGTTCTTACGGTTCTGCAGTATATTACTGTCTTGTACTAGGTTGTATGAAAAATCGGCAGAGATAAGGCACAATGTAAAAACTCAAAGACCAGAACAGGGAAGATCTATTGTGCCTCTATCCATACCTAGAGGAGCTGATCCTTTCTTACTTTTGGAATTATTTTGTAATCTACCTTAGTCTATATAGGTGACTTTATGCAGCTTCCTGACAGAGTAAGGAGAAGCCCAATGATTGTGGATCTTCAGCCCATCTCCAACTACACAGAGGATTCCCACAGAGATAATCTGTATCCTATGTAACACATTGCTTACACTACTGAAAGTCTTTGCAGCCACACAAGAATAAACTGGATTTTTCTCCCCCCTAGGACACATTATTCCTTTGGAAGGGGAAATGTGGATTTCTCTACTGTCCTGTTTCGGGGCTTCTACAGTGTTTTTAGGGGCAGTGATCTTTGCAGGAGCAGAGCACAGGTGACCGCAAGGCTTAGAATGACTTGGTGGCTGGCTGCACCAGCAAACTGGTGCTTGGCCAGGTTCCCCTGAGTGCCTTGGGGTGCCCTGCTTGCCCTGGGTACATGCATATCCCCCCATGCATTGTGTGGATATATGTGACTGAGCTCCCGTGCTGATGAAGGGGAGGAGATTCTGGAGTATCAGCTTTGCTTTAGCAGAAAAACGAAGCCAGTCCTGATCGTGTGTGTCAAATACTCCAGATGACAGAAAATTAGGGAGAGTTCAGGAGGATTTAAATACACCAAGAGCAATTCATGTACACTAGTTGTTGCTCTGAATGCCCTAAATATGCTCCAATGCTCTAAATTATATGCTGCAATTAAAGATTAAAAAAAAAAAAAGGAAAGGAGGGAAACATAGATCCACTCCTTGCCCTCTCTGCAGCCTCAAATCTGTTATGTCTAGCAGTATTAATGGCTTGTACACAATTTGCTGAAGTAACAGGCTATGCCGTGTGGCAGTTCACCTCTTGGGTTGGCATGCAGGTCTGCTAGTGTCCTTTTAAAAATTATCTGAAGCTGTCCTAGTTTTGTAGGTGCAAGGGGGGAAAACGGCTTGGCAGAGGCAGTCTGACTTGAACTGCAGCTGTAAACGAGCCCGTGACAGCTCTACAATTTCTGCAAATGGTTTGTAATTGACTGCTGTCTTTCTGTTGGAGGGTGCCTATTACTGTCAGAGCTTTTTATCTGAGTCTTTTGATTTCTCCAATAGACGTGGAATTAAAAAAAACCCAGACCTTACAGTAAATGTAGGTAATGTGTATATAGTAGGTGCTTTTGTGATTGAGTATAAAAGGAATTAAAATTATTTCTGTCTTTATAGCTGTGATTTGGGACCGCTCGCCAGATGAACAACAGCTATTGCTAATAAAAGCTACTTTGAGGAAATTGTGCAGCCTCAAAAAGCACAGCATCTGGATTTGAGTTTATTTTTTCTTTTCTCTTTTGCCTTCTGTTTCCTGCACGTGTTAACTTGACCCACGCCTGTGGGAGAGCAGGAGTGCAGACACCTCAGCGTTAGGCAATGCTGCAGAAGTATGGGGGAGAGGAAATCTGTAGGCTCAGCTCTCTAGAGGAGCCGCTGGTGGCGCTAAGAGGTTCTGAGCAAAGCCTGGAACAGGCAGCTTGGGATATTTCAGGGGAGAGACAGCTAGAGATGCTCACTTCCCAGTTGACAGCAACTGTAGATGTAATTACTTGGCTCTGAGGGAGCAGGCTCCTTTGAAGTTGGGTTGATTTGGTCCCATAACATGTAAGTAAATAACAGAAGTCTTAAAGCTTTGGATTTAATGGTTGCATGTCTGATTTCTAGATTTTGTGGTTTTCATTTGGACCATTTTTGTTTGTTTTTCACTATTATCTTTTTCATCTCATACCAACCTAAGCTTAAGCATCATCTTAACTGAAAGTACAGTGAGGCATTTCAGAAGTGCCTTGTAATCTCACAAAAATGAGTCTTTTGTTGTATGTGTACTACACTCAAACATGGGTTCATTCAGTCATTAATTTTTTTGTAGTCCAAGAAAAGAATCAATTCAGAATAGTTGTACGTTTGTCTTTCATGTAAGAACTAACAAATTAATTAGAGGGGCAATAGAGGATTGTTTCATTCCAGAAAAGAAGCTATTCCTTAAGTTATAAAGTAATATGAAAAGCACATGGACATCAAGAGCCATCCATTCCAGATGCTCATTAGTCTTTTCAGCTCTGTATTTCTGGGATGCCCATTTATACTTTTAATACCTTTAACTTTATTTTCTATTTTATTTAACAAGGTTAGATGTTATACTTCTAACACGTTCTGCTGCAGTACATTTTCTAACTGTGTTAAAATACTGTTTATGTGGCTGTCATCCTTGCAATTGTTGGTTCTGGAGTATGTAGGTGTGCTGTTGACAGAAGAATAGAGGACCTCAGAAAATGTGGGAATTGAGTATGCCTGTCAGTGCAATTAGTTTTAGTTGTGTTTATTCATTTTGAGAACTAATTGTCTGTGCTCCTGGTGCTCAGTTAAATCCTGGTATGTTGACAGTTGCCAAGAATCAAGTTCTCTGTACATCTAAGTCGCATGAAGCTGAACAAATTAAAATTGCAACTTTTCCTTTAGCTACTCATGATTTCTAATTGCAAACTGTATTGGTTAGAAATACTTTCTCTAGCCCACAGTTTCTTTTAAAATGAAGTTTAGTAGTCTGTTACTAACTTATCTTTAATTTGTATTTTCAACACATTAAAAATATCCTTTTATGAAAGACAAAAATAGCTAAAAGGTGAAATTTTACCATATAAGTAGCTCCTATTCTGTGGTCTCTTGTAAGACTGCTGTGATCTGACTTTCAGTTGCTCTGAATCTTTTGGGTATCATTGGAGATAAGTATTTCCAAAATCATATTAAATTTGAACAGGCAGGAAGAAGGAACTTCATATAAATGCATGTGTGAGAGGAGGAAGATGTATTTTCACTTCAAATATTTTACAGATCTTAAGAAAAGGTCTTAGAGTAAACTCTGTGCAAATTTTTCACATAACTTCATTATATTCTCAGCTGTATCTCAGAGTTCTTTATGAAACCTAAGAAACACAGTAAAAATAGCTAGTGTGATGCTTTGTAATCATGGTAAAAATAGTAAATGAATGCAGAATGGTTTTATGCTGGCATCTTCAAAAATTAACATTGCAGATGCAGAAACGGAAGCTACTCTTCTCAGTGATGAGAAATTTTGGATGTTAACAAGAATTTGCTTTCTAAAGAATGGCTAACTGGTTTGATTTTGTAATATTTTTGAAATAGTGCTGTATTTCTTTCAAACAATGAAGCAAAATTGATTCCGGGAATAAGTTGGGCATAGAGACTTACAGAAATTGCCTTTGCTTTACTGTTAACTCTTAAAATAGTCAGTCTGCTCTCAGAATGGGTTATCGATCGTTCATTAGTATGTGTATATGAGGACATGTCAATCCCCAGCACTTCTTAATAAAAAATAAATAGAAAACACTATACGCTGCAGAGGGAGAAAACTTTTTTTCTTCAGAATACCATTTTTAATGCAATGAACAGAAATTATGGTGAAAAATTTCTGAACACCTTTCCCTAGCATGGACTGCTTTAGATTAGCTCAGCTCACTGCTTCTCCACTCCTGTTTGACAGCGATGCTCACTTTCTCTCTATCTAGTGAGGAAATGAAGGACTCATGACAAGTCTGGCTAGGAAAGCACATGGCATCTTTGGCAAATGCAAATCTGCATCTCCTGTGCTGTTGAAGCTTGTGCATTCTGTTTATTGTGATGCCAGTTGTGGACAGTCCTCCACTTGCCAGACAGGAGTTTTTGCAAGCGCAGTGAGAAGCGGATGTTTCCATGAACTCTGCATGTCTGGGACCCTGTTGAGGAATCTGTTTTTTGGTCATCCTGCATGCAGTCCTGCTTCCTGTGCTCAAGGAACCAGTGTGCAAATGTGCCTAAATTGGATAGCTGTCAAGGTTTTTCTCCAACTCTTCCAATCTAAAGTGTACATGCAATTGAGCAGCTGATTTGCATGTCAGATGGTGTGAATGCAGAGGCTGAGGCTGGGTCAGAAAGCAAACCCATCTTCCCACTTCTGCATAATCCAACTACCACAACAGGTTTCCCAAAATAGTGCTTTCAACAGATGAAAAATATGTGTCATGATTTCAAAGAGGAAATCCTTGTGTTACCTATTAGCTGACTTCATATGGCTATTTCTGTAATGAAAATCAGAAAGTATTGTAAAGAGTTTGCTACATTTTTGGTTTTGGCCTCTTGTATATACAGCATAGCCATGTACCCAAGGATGGCTTTCGTAAGTTGAAGAAACTAATATTTTGTCTTCAAACTGTCCCAGACTGATTTTGAAACCCCTTCATTAGAAGCAGTGCCAAAGCCATCAACTTCTTATTCAGATAGAGTAATTTAAGGGTAAAAATCCTGATATACAATATGCATTCAGGTCTAGGTTTAAACCTGAATGAAAGAATGTCTGTCCTGTTGCTAGTGTCTGAATTCCCAATTGTTAAACTAAAAAATGTGGTTTGATTTTTGGAGAGAGGAAGGGGGCAACTGTGAAGGTTGCTGTGGAATAGTAGAGGCAAAAGCAGTTAGTAATCATTACTCATGTAGTCCAATCCCAGCAGAAAATTGACACAATTGTTCAATGTTTATGGATTATTTGAACTGTATTTTATTTTCCAGAAGAAAGCTAGTGAATGCTAGGAATGATGTATTCCTCTGATTTGTTACGTAGAAAACATTGTACAAGCATGTGATTTGTAGCATATGTGCTGTGGGATAGTCCAGCACACCATTACTCAGAACATACCCAATGACCTTTTCTCTTGGCACTGTCAGTAAATGTAATGCTATATATATGCTTGTGGTGGCTAATTTGTTTTTTTTGATCTGGTGATGACACTTACTTAGTTCCAGAGATGAGATAAGGACCATCAGTCTGAATGTGTGTATTTAAGAATTGCATGATTGTCTTTCAGTGGGTAAATGTCAAGAAATGGGTTTTTTGCTTCATCAAAGTCCAGCAGTTTCCTAGGAAGACTTTTCAATGAGAAAGTTAAAGATTTCCCAAAATACACTGAATCAGAAGGAAGATTTGCAATTATATGGTGCATAAAACGTAAAAACTGACAAGTACAAATTGTATTTTGATTACATTTAGGATGGTGTGGCAGTGTGTGTGTGTTTATGCCAACATGTGTCTGGTAAGTTTCGGAGCCACATTTCTCTGCATTTGGTATAAGTTGCATCCTTTCTTGCTAGTCACTTAGTGACCTTTATACCCAAAACATCCCCCAAAAAACGTTAACATTGAAATAAAACCAGGGAAAATTTAAACCCAACTAATCAACCAACAGCAAAAAAAAACCAAACAAAAAAACAAACCAAAAATGTGTGTGATTTTGAGCAAAGACTGTAAAATTACACTAATCAAGTAAACATCAGTTGTTGAGTTACACTGAAAGAAAGCCAAGCAGAAATGACCAGAAGCTTAACAGAGGTCCCTCTGGCAAAAGTAAAATAAGAGGAAGAAAAAGCTACTGGGATGCCCATATGGCTCCAAAACTATTTCTTGCATGGACGCAATACCAGTTAAATGATGTTCATGGCAATAGCTTCTCATTAGCTCTATTTTGCATTGCCCAGGCAGTTTGCACTTGCACAGCATGTCATTAATTGCAGGAGAGCTGCCTGCCTGAAGGTTTACTCAGCATCCATAGGACATTAAGGATTTTTCCTTTATTTTAATCGTGAGAACTTCTTTTTAGCAGTTGATGAGATCCAAAAGCTTGGGGAGTAGTCTGCAATTAACATCCTTTTTTTCCGTTCTTTGTAGGAAGGGGATTGACAATGTAGTACTCTCAAAATCATGTATACTTCTCTGCAATACAAGTGTCATTTCCTTCCAGATGTGAGATGCATTTAGGGAGTGTAAGAGGTAACATGGGAACATAGCACGTTCCTCAGCAGTGGTTTTCCTTGATGCCGTTGTGCCTGGAGGAGACAGTTCTGCATCAAAAGCTCAGCAGAAACCTATGGGGAGCTCTGCTAATTATTGTGCTTCCCTTGCAGACAGCCCAGCTTATAGTGAGCCCAACCAGAGTTGCTGGCTCCAGAAGTGTGGAGCCATGGCTGGGCCCCTGTTGTCATAATGTGCCTTTTGAGAAGAGTATCAGGGATATGAGTGAAATCGTAGTCTGTTAGAAGTCTGTACAAATTTTGCTAATTAATTTAGGTTTCAGTATTTTATTCTATCCCTCAGAGAAGGCACCAAAACTGATGGACTACAGGTTACAGAATGTTTGCCATTGACCCCAGTCCTGGATTTCACTTTGTTGCTTTGATCCTGTAGTTCTTTAAATGCAGCAGACCCACAGTATAGATTGTCCCAAATACAAGTAAAACAGTTGACTGTTTGGCTAACATAGTAAGGAGCCTTGAAACCATAAAGTTTAAATTAAGCATGAAAGGTGCTATATTTAAAGTGAATCTGTAACCAGACGTTAGGTCAAACTACAGTCAAGGATGGAGACCTGTGTGTATAGTTACTGGTATGGAAGCACAAGAATTGCAAGAAAGGGCAAAGGGAGACTGCAGTTCTTGCATTCAGGGGTGTGAACTTGTGTTGCTCTGTTTTGTGCTATTACATTGAGTCGCTGGCATTTGGGGGTGGTATATGTTGTTTTTCCTCTGGCTGAAGGAAACATCCTTTCAAAAATGCTGTGGCAGTTGTCAGTGCAAAACGTGCAGATGGTTTTGATCAGGAGAAGTAATTGTGTTGTGTGGATGCTTGCAAATGAAAGAAGCTTGTGAGAGAATTACTTATAGTGCAGCTTTTCTTTGTAGTCTTCTGGGAAAAATCCACAAGGCTTACCTGCAGGTGAAAAGAAAAGCGAGTGACAGCAGTCCCAGTTCATTGCAACAGGATACAGTCAGCAGTGTCTCTGGACATGCTTGTGATTTCACCAGTGAAGGGCAGGAAGTCGCCTGGGAGTCTACCACCATGGGCCTCCAAAGGCAACCCTCATCACCTGCAGTGCAGGATATGATGGCAGCATTCCACTTTACAATGAAAGGCAGTTATCTAATCACACTTCTGGCAGGCTCAGGAGACTGGGTAATCTCTCTGCACGCTAGATTATGTGGTGGGGTTGTTTTCGGTTACTGTGCTGACTGTAATATATGTGTTTTCCCCTTGTGACGCAGAGCATTAGAGCACAATTTTAGCGCATGTCAAGGTATGTCATGTGTCCAGCAGTTACCTGGAGGACGCAAAGTCTCTTAAAGTTTCACGAAGTTGCAATACAGAATTTCAGACAGATACTGCATCCTGGGTACTATCACACACTTCAATGAGGCTTTGATTCTTATTTTTGCTGTCAGGAACATGTAAGACCACAGGTAGACCTGAAATGCCAAAGCTGAATAAAATCTGCTACCTGCACCTGATTCTGCAAAATCAAAGATAACAAAAAGTTACCTGAAAGGAAGGAAGAGGGAGGAGAATTAAAAGAAGGAGTCAGTTGAGTCATACACAGGGAAGTTCCACCAGATTTTTCATCTCTTGTTACCTGTGTGCCTGTCTGTACTTACTGTGGGCAGACATAGATGTTTACTCACATGGTGATTATTTCCTTCTGTAGTCCCTAAATGAAACCCCAATGAAACTAGGGGAGAGGTTGATGTGGAGTTCGGAGGGTCTGTATTTGTATTTTACAGGGCCATTATTTGGTCTTTTAACATTTGAAACACAATATGCCTGCTACTAACAAGAAGAGTTTAAGTGTTGCCCTCTCTGACTCCAAAGAAGGCATAGTGCAAAAATATATTGTGAAAGATGAATGCAAAGATAATGTCTCAGTGGTTGCCATAGTTTCTAATTCAGCAGTTGTGAAAAGTTTTTACATTCAGCCCGAAACACTTTGGGTGAGAATGTTACAGGCGGTGTTTAATATGCTTGAAATTAAAAATTAAACAATAATTCATTTTAAACATTTTGAATGTTAACTATTTTTTCAGCACTGGAATTAAAGTTGGTATCTTCACTGTGGCAAATTATGTTTTGAAAATATATTTTGAAGGCATTTAAAAACCGTGTTATTGGTATAATAAATGCGATAGAAAAATATTCAGAAAAATCATCCACCCACATTTATAAAAAGTAAAAAGCAGAGTCCCTCTAGATCCCTGTAGAAATCTGGAGACCAGCTGAATTAAGCCTGGGTTTATAACGCTTAGAAACCACTAATATCACAGAGCTTCTCTTAGTCCAAGGTACATATGTACATATTGTATATTTATATAGATATGTGTATACATATATACACACACATACTCTTATATCTAAAAAATACAAAATATGTATACAAATCATGCTTCTGCTTCACTGGTGGTCCAGTCTGAACTTACAAAGTAGCCCCCAAGTGCTCAGAATTGTCCTGGAGGCAAGCTGCTGTTTCCTTTCATTCAAAGTATATACAGACAGAGCAAAATTAGCCTTTTACCTTCATGCAGTAAGGGCAAAAGCAGGATGGGAAATGAGCTCGAGGGAGATAAGTGCACCTAGACATATCGGGACAATAGAGGGAAGCCTGTATTACAAAGGATGTTAATGTTATGGTAACTATCAAGCCTGGTGCCTGTAAAATGGGAAGATGAAAACCAGATGGCTGTAAAGGGAATGTGTGTTACTCAAAGCACACAGGAACAAACAACAAGGCTATGTAATTTTTCCAATCATCTTAAAAGTATTTCAAAGTGATTGATTATTTTGAATGTAAATTTTATGTTGGAGACATGTTCTTGAAAAGGGCTGGAATGTGTGTGTGTGTGCTTCTAGAGAAGAATGGCTAAAGAAAATGCTTTCATTAATTTTGTTTATTTTTGCTTAGTTTTAACTTTTTTGATTTATCCAAGTGCGTCAGTAGGAACTGGAAGGATTACTAAAACATAGTTGGGTTTTATTCTAAAGAATACATACTTTAAAAAAAGCTGTTAATTGGTAACATCTTTTAGCTGGCATATGGCTAGCTAATAACACAGGTTTAATTAGCAAATCTGGGAAGAATAACTTCCTAATATGGAATTGAAAAGGGCTGTCATTGTTTTTCCTCAAGATTGATGATAGTGCTTGGACCTGAAATTTAGCAGCCTGGGGTTTTTTTTTTTTCCCAGGTCTTAGTGGATGAGCTGTGTTTTAAGACATAATCTGTTACAAAAACAGAACTTGAAATTGCCACAACTCATGCTGATAGGAAACGAAGAAACAGTACTTTTCCAGAAAGTATGGTTACACTCTTAATAAATGTGGACCTGGTGACCTGACCTGTGTTATTTTTAAAATGCCGTATGTGGTGCTGTAAACCTTTAATTTCCACAGAGTAGTGGTTTATTTTTTTGTTGGTTTTTTTTTTTTTTTCTTCAGAATTGCTCTGTGTGTCCCTAGGGTCTGTGGAGTACTGCAGAGGCAACCACTAATGGTGGATAAGAAAAGCCTTGTACATGCTACACAGTAGTCCATACAACTGGATTTTTAAACCAAGCTGTGTCCATTGAAAAATGAAAGATGAGGGAGGAGGCAAAACTTCTCTCACTCCTTCGAGGCCATTTCCTCAGTTTTCTGTTATGTAGTCTTCTCACCCATTGAATCTGTCTCCAAAAAGGAAGAAAGGGCATAGTACATCAGCTAAGCAAGAGGTTCCTACTACTGTGATGCATCATTATCAATAGCCTGTTGTTTCAGGGCTCGCATCATTGTTCCTCTGATAAGCAGCTGCTCAGCAACTGAGTTCTGCAGTTTGGCAAATGCTGAGCTGTCAAGTAGCGCTAATGATTTGGAAAGAGATGGATGTAAGTTTAATTGCAGTAATTAAAGGAGAAGGCTGCACCATTCCCTTGCTTGTATGAAGGTGAATATCCTTGAAACCTCTGAAGCAGCACCCTTATAACCAAGCATATAGATACCCAGGCTTGGTGTATCATTTGGATTCTAGAAAGAATTTGCTGGAGAGCAATAGGCAGTTGCAAGGGCAGTGTGGAACGAAGCCTTATGGCTCAGCTTCATTTCACTGTATCACTGCTGTGATAGAGGGAATATGGGAGTTTTATTATGCCACTGGTATAGTTGTCCTTTTAATGAATTGCTTGTCAGTCTTGTAACTCTTAAGCTCAGTGGTGTCATGTCCTTTTACGTTTTGTTTAAAGCTAGATTGGGTTTAGAATAATCTGTCTATAGACCTGATTGGTTTTGTGTAAATATGTATCAATATGCGGGCTTTTCCTTTCAAGCCTGAATTTATTAATGAGCACAATTTAGATTTCTTTTTATTGATGTAATTATGACTTAAAAGTTCAAACAAAGGACAAGCACAATTACGTAAAGAAGTCATCCAAAGAGCTGCCTATTTGTTTTTCATTTTATCATTGTAAGAATATTTGTATGCCACACCTTTTAGCAGCATATACCCTTGAGAGAGCATCAGTACCACTGATAATTTATGCTGACCTTCAGGGCGGTCAGCACCCTCTAGATATTTTTAGGTATTTGGCTAACTTTCTCAAAGCACCTGATGTTTTGTTTATGCAGTGAATTTAACAGGCAGGTACCTTTCTGAGGAGCTAAAACCCATCTTCCTTTGCCATGACTGCACTTTGTCCTGCATTCACTACATCAAGCTATTTATAAAACAGCCCATTCTCATCTGGCACGTTTTCCCTGCATTTGTAGTAATAAAGGGAGGCATTGCAGGTCTGTTTGTGCTCTCTCGTACGCTGCTTAGCTCTGTTACAGGGGATGTCAACAGCATCTCTGATTTTTGTTAGTCGGCACAAAAGAGAAACGAGCAGCTGCGCTCAGAGAGAAGAAGGTGTGTTCGTGGGGGATCACAACATCTGTGGCTTCCTTCCGAGGGGCCTTTTCCTTTGGCAAAGTTTGTATTCGAAAGCCACAATGCCCGCCTTCAGGAGGAGTAAAACCAGAGCTAAGAGTTTGGCGCTGGCTCGCAAAACCCAGCAGCAGGCAGCAGCAGCGTACGGTTCCCTGCACAGGATGTTTTCTGTGGTGAGTTCCGCAGCGGCACGGGTTAAGCTGGGGGGTGCTGCTTAATTAGGCTAAGGTAGGTGACGGGGCTGCAGGAGCATTCCAGGCTGTCTGAGCTTGATAAGTAGTGACTGTCCCAGCATTAATAATCAAATAATGGAGTCAGGTAAGGTGTAGTGGTGAGTTTATAACAGTATTCTGCATGAGAAAAGGCTTGGGCTTTTTGAAGTTTTGGGGAGGGAAAGGTAGGTTGGTTGCCTGTGCTGTTTGTTGCTGGACTCAAGCGAATAGTTATTTCTTGCATCTGTCAGAGCAAGTACTATGTCATGATCCAGATTTTGACAAGAAGTGGGATGGTTTTTACAAGATTCTTCAGGGAAATTTGGAATGAACTGCAACAAGATTGTTTTAACTATTTTTCTGTATTTTCACAAATAATGTAGGATTGTGGAAACAGGGATTAAAAAAAAAGCTACAATCAAGGTACTGGTGGGGGAATATAAGAAGGCTGTAAATACATTACACAAGTGGTAGAAAAATACATTAAAAAATGACATCAGGATAAGGACATGTGGAATGAAAGAATGACAGTATTTTAACAAGAGCAGGGTTTGGGAAAACGTGCACTGTGTGCTTTAATATTACCTGACAAGAATCTCCTTTTTGTGACCTGGGCTCTCAAGGCTCCTCACTTTTCATCTTCCTGATGCTCTCAGCTTTACATTTTGTATGGTCAGGATTTAACATATACGATAGAAGTGACTTCTGTTTTGCCTTTGACTTTGCTATTCATTGAGTCAGGTGACTTCAGAGACTGATTTTAGAGAAGCTGAGCACAGCATCTGTAAACTCAGTGGGAGCTGCTGGTCCTTGGGACCTGGTCAGTGCAGACTCTCGGGCCCAGACCCCTGCTGCATGACTTGGTTTATAACAACCACTTCAGTCAAGTACCCAAATCACCAGTGGTCATTCCTCTGTACCCAAGGAGAAGGACAGACGCATCTCTCTGTGTGGCAAGTGAGAGGGAAGATTTGCCACTACACAATTCATGTTAATAGCTCAGGCACCATGTTAGGTGGGTTGCATCTTAGCTGTTTTACACAACTGTGCATTCAAGCCTTCTTTCAGGCCCTGACCTGTGCTGTCAGGAAAGAGTTATTAGGTTATCAACCACTCTTCTTACTGTACTTGTGATTTCCAACTCAGCTTGCTGACACCTACTTGCGTTAATGGAACAGGCTGACTTTGCTAATGTCAGTCTCTCTGAAATTGGGAAATTCTGACTCAAAGACAAAAGTTTGTAATTAATTCCTCCCCTGTTGTGGTGAAATCCCACAAGGCATTTTTCAGTAAAACTCTGCTGACATTTTTCAGTCTTAATGAATGGTTAAGGGGAGTGCACATACTGTATTGGTGCATAATATAAGGCAGTGGTCTTTAAGGAAGCAGAGTCCTGCAGCTCTCTAGCAGTTCACATTGCTTTGTTACAAAGTATGTCACGGTCTGAGGATGACAGAGATGTCTGTAGAGTGATGGACCTACAAAAAAAAAAAAAAAAAAAGGCTGTTATGACTGCCTTTGTTCTGGAGAGAAGCATCTTCTAACACGAGGGAAAAGTGATGGACATCTCCAAAAGCTTTCCTTTTCCACAGACTGATGGATGTTAACAGGTCTCTGGCCAGTTGTTCATTTTTCAAAATCCCATGTCATTGTATTTCTTCTGTTGAATGGTACATTCAGTCTTCCTGGAAATACATACACCAAGATGAGCTGAACTGTTAGCTGTTCGCTTTTGGAGGGTACAAGACTAATCTGTTTCTGCAGGATGTTTTCTGAGCATGCTTCCTCTTTGGATAAGGAATTCAAAGGATTGGTGATCACATTGTAGATGTGGGCAATGACCTGCACAAGGCTACAGAAATCTGGAAACTCATCAAAAGACATGGCTTTAAACGCCTGCTCCCCCCTGCCCAAGGAGTCTTTCTTAGGCTGTAGAGTTTTCTAAGCCTACTCAAAATACTCTTTTCCATCACTTTTTCAAACAAACCCTGACTGACTGATGGAGTATATGAGGTGTATAAATGAGGGTAAAATAAACAGCAATGAGCAGAGACACCGTAACACTAACTGACCTTGTGCAGCATTTATGCTCAATCAGTATCATTCAGTAGAAAGTCACAGGATAGCCATGAAATTGTTCTGCTAATGCTTAACCACTGCTGATTAATGTCTTCTGCTCTCTCACCAATTAATTTTATGGAGATTTTAAACTCTGGTGGGGATAGCACCACCTCAAATGATGATATGCTTGTCTTCAAGAAGCAAAGAAAATCTGCAAGACGTTCCTTATGAGAGTATCATTTTGCTTACTTTAAAGGAATAATCTCTAACATTTCAGATTAGGAGTATTACTGAAAATGCTGTGTGCTTCTTCTCCATCTGACAAGCTGAGCACTGCTGTGATGGCTGACTGCTATGGGTCTAGCTGACAATTATGTGGACTGGAACTTTCCTTTTTAAGGTTACTGTGAGCAGTCCGCATTCACAGGGAATACTCCCTGCAAAAGGATGTGGGTCCTAAGTACAAGTCGCAGACATGCAGAGATGGAAAAAACCCCACCATTCTCAAGGCTGCTTCTACACATCTGTTTTCATAGAGGCCAAGAGTGTATGGGGCAGGAGGCTGCTTCCCCTGACTCCTAGGTCTGTAGAAGGTTTTATACAGCTTTGTTGGAAAATCTGTGAAAATGGCCAATAAAACTGTACAATGCTGCTTAACTTCATTCTCTCTAGAATGCAAGTATTTGTTTTTTCTATAAACCCTGCACAAGCTCCAGCTGTCTTTCCCAACTCTAGCACTATCAGTCTAAATTTTTGCATTTTCAGCCTTATCTGTCTGCTGTTCAGTGCCAAAGGTAAGCTGAAGCTGCTTGCAGTGTCCTGTACATGTTGCTGACAGTGGTATATGTAAGCTCAAGTGATGGATTTTGGAGAAAGTTTGTAGCTTCCACTGTATGCTCTCCTCAGCTTTTCTCTGCACTGAGTAATTTTCAGCCTTGCTCATAGTCAGTCATCTGCACTTTTCTTTTTGTCAGTTTAAATGATTTCATTCTGGTGAGCTGTGCATATAAAGGTTGTCATAAATAATTTCTTTTTGCCATTTACTAAATAGAGACAGTCTTGGCTTGTTGCAAATAAAAGAAAATGTGTGCTTGAGGAGTTTACCAGATGTATCTGAGAGTCACATCTGCCTCTGTTAGCCAATGCAGTGTCATTGTCAGAGCAAATTGAGGGTTAATTCAAGATTATGGTGGGTGTCTGTAGTATCAACTTGGAACTCCTCTTGAGACTTCTCAGCTTAAGGGCACTGGACTGCCAGACTTTTGCATCCAGAATGCCCAGGTGGCTTTGAAGTCCCAGCTGCAATCAGTAACAGGGCAGAGGCTGGGCCTTTTCTGCCTATACATAAAAGATACAAAAGAGATGTTCATAGGGGTTGCCACTAGAGCCTTTCTAAAAAAGATTTGTTTCAAACAGCAAAAATAATAGAGTGCAGGACATTCCTTAGTGTGGGAGGCAGAGAGTAGAATCCAGAGCAGTGTGGAAAAAAGTAGAGATCCCAGCCTGGGTGGTAAGGGTGTTTTGGGCAAGCAAGAATAGTTTATATTGCAAGCAAGCAAGAATAGTTTATATTAACCTCTATTTATTTGTCATTATGCAATTTCTCATGCTCGAATAGTATTTATCTTGAAGGCTATCATCTATTTCCATATGCTTTCTTATCCAGTGCTTCTTGGTGGCAGATGCAGCTCTGGCCCCAGAATGAAAGGGGATAGAGAACATGTTCTCCAGTGTCTGCCTGCCCTCTGGGCAATGGTGCTTGAGGAAGAGTGGAGGACTTCTAAAGTCTTCCTTATAAAATTGTGCCTCATGATGATGTTTGTGACTCGCTTTCAATAGTCTGTCCTCTAGTGCCCTCGACCAGGCATCCAGTAGCTGCCCATGCACACCTTGAGCTGTAGAGAGCAAAAAATCTGAGTAATTCTGATACAAATACAGAACTTTCTGACATCAGAAACAAAGAAAACAAAGCTCAAGTACTTCGGCATTCAGCTATTTAGAAGTTGCTTTAAAATACACACCCATTTCCTAAATTAAGATGTGATTTATTTGTAAAGCACTAATTAATTTTAGTGTCAGAATATGACTGTGATTTCTAAATGTATCCCATCGGTGTGCAGGTGTTATTCCAACAAACACCATTCGATTTACATTGTGTTTTGTTGGGTCCTAATAAACGTTGTAAATACAAAATGTATCAAAATTTCTGTGGGAATTTTGTGGACTGTGAAGACAGTTGCACATATTAGTGAGGAAAGTAACTTATTTTTTTTTTAGAGCCATAGCATTGTTCAAAACTGGGGGATGGGAAACTACAGAGTAACATAGATTACATGGCAAATATTTGACATTTTAACATATATTTCCACCATATAGGTGTGAGGGATGTACTTATGTTTTGTCATATGAATGTTTGTGATTTAATATTGCTGGTGCATTTAGCCTGCACCTTACAGAAGGCTTTGTATAGCTCAGGTAATTTTTAGAATAACTTTCACATTTGCTCATTTGATGGGCTAGTATGTTGGTGAATCCAGCTATACAGATAATGACTGGTGAATCAGGAGACCCCAAAAGGACCACTTGAAAGAGCATGTGGAATAAATTAGTTCAGATTAAGAGAGTTCTGAAATGTACTCATGTCCCAATTTCTTCACTGAAACAAGACTTCCACTTGAAATAAGGCATTATTCATGTAGTCATCATTTGCATGCATTTGCTAAATAGAAGATACTAGATAGCAGAGCCTTCTGAAAGACAGAAGTACTGAAGAATTGTTTCATGTAGTATAAAGAAGTAGATACCGACAGCTGTTAAAGTAAAATTGGTTAATGGTAGGAATACTGTAGCTCTCAGGAAAACATCATGTAAGAAAGAGAACGGTGGAATAATTTTCAAATTAAGCATTAAAGATTACTGCCTGCAAAAGTAGCTCTTGGATATTAGTGGTGGTCATGCAAGAGTGAACTACACAACCATTTCATAATGTCAGAAAAATCTCTTCCATCTTTTCCTTATCAGGTTAACTGTTGTTCCATTTCCAATTCCTACCTTGCTTGAAAGTTTCCTGCTTTGGATTGTTTTTTCCCCCTCTTTATCATTCTTCAAAAGAATCTCAAAGGATTTGGTTTCCATTTGCCATTCTTGAAAGCAAAAAATCTTTACATGTATTTGTAAGCATCTAAACATCTTTTGACAACCCAAGACATTGGAATCTGAAACCTCAGCTCCATGTCTCATTGTCTGAAAAAAACATCACACAATATAGGTAGCAGGTGACAAATAAAACAGTTATTGTGGATGCTTAAAAGATCTTTATCTACTAATTCTTTCTATTTTGATGAAGTCAGTGTTGCAAAATAAGAGAGATGGAAAACAGTATGATACTAGTGTCATAAGAATCAAAGTGTATGATATACCTGAGTGCTTTCTCATCTTTTGCATCCTGTGAGCTTTTATCTGAAGATGGAAAATAATTTGTGCTGGGAAATCACTAGAAAATTTTCATTTCATTTTACTGCTGTGATCTGGATTTGCTATAAATTCAAGCTGTTCAAAGCTATCAAGATACATATTTGGCAAAAATCAATGGCATGCTCTGGCCTCTGAATTTGGAACATGAGCAAAATTTGAGGAATTTAAAAATAATTGTAGTACAGCTTGTATTTAAAACATTGGCACTTGTCCCTTTCCTTTCATTTAACAGAGTGCGGAACAGATCAGTGCATTGTGTCGAAACTTCCAAGAAGTCCAAGCAAGCAGTATGGAAGGACAGAAGGACAACCAGGACCCACCTCCACGGCCACTGGCTCGCCACCTTTCTGATGCAGACAGATTGAGGAAAGTCATCCAAGAACTTATGGACACTGAGAAATCTTATGTCAAGGTGAAAAATAAAATCTGGCTACCTACAGCCTTGGTTTTGAGGCTGACCATGATTTACAGATGGTCTTAACATATTCATGCTTACCCTTTATATAACCAGCCCTCTACAAGGGCCACAATCTATAAAGTCTGCTTATCCTGTTGGTTTCAACAGCCTTGCTCCTGTAATAGAGGCTGTAGGATTTGATCTAGTACCTTTAGGTCTAGTCAATTTGTATTGATATTGGAGAGTGGTAATTTGTGGGGAGTAGATACCTGCAATATGTTAACATAGAGGTTTTCTAGGGGATGTTTCCCTAGTTTTCAAGATGAAAATAAATCTGGTAGAAGAACAGAATATTCTCCTACAAAATAGAAGAAAGTATTGTGGATTGTAGAAGAAGAAAGATTGTGGAAAATGATGCATAATTATTTTTTAATCAGCACAACTAAAAGACACAACTCCAGTTGGTTGTAGCATCACACATGTTGTTTTTCCCCTGACAAGTCCACAATTTGTTAGATGTATGTCTCTTCTTTCTATAAACCCCAAATTCATGTGACTGGATGCCAAAACCTTAAAACCAAAACTTGAATTCACTGACCTTCAGCAAGGAGGAATCATCTACTTTACTGGATGTCAAAGCACATGCTTACAGATAACAGTACTTAATGCAATAATGTATATAGAAAAAAGAGAAAACACTTCCAGGCTTTTATTGTTAGTACATCCACCAATGCACTAATGCAGCCATATGCTGTAAAGCTCGAGGAAGCATTACAGAACATGAACCCCCACATATGTCCAGCTGGTGTTTCTTATAGAGGAATTGCTTGAATAAGGGCATGCTCCATGTGACCATGGAGGTCACTGACATATGTGAAATGTTGCACCAGGCAAAATCCTGGCACATGCTCGTTGCACATACTCATTATGGCATTCTCAGGGAGATGCTCATTACCCAGTCTCCATAAGAATTTCTGCTGTTTCTCTTCTCGGGGCCAGAGAGCCCTGTGGTGGGCCCCAGCCTTGCTGTCATGCTTTGGTGTGGGATAATGAGTTTTCAAAAGTGGCACCAATTCTCTGAAGAAGTGACTGAAAAAGCCCTTGATCACATCCTCCCTGGAAACATAACTGAATACTTTAATAACTGATAGGATTTTAAAATGTTAGGTGTCCTTCTAAATATTACTGCTGACGTTTGAATGAGTGGCTGTCTACAAGGTTTATCTAACATACATGATTAAGACATTTGGTGCTGTCCATATACATGGACTCTTCAGAAAGCTATCATCTGTAACATTTTTCCTCATGCTATTCTGAATATAATTTGTTATAATCAAGCTCTAAAGCCTGAAGGATGAAATAAAAACATTACTCTGAAATCAGTTTGTGTCCAATTTAGCAATCACTTTAGGTCTAACGACACACAGGTATCGTTTATTACAGAAAAGGAATTACATCTCTAGTTTGCTCCCCAAAATTACCCCTATCCCACAGCTGTTGCATAAAGAACAATTTCAGATGGTTACATAAAAGTGAACAAGTTCTCTCTTTTGCAGGATTTGAGCTGCCTCTTTGAGCTATACTTGGAGCCTCTTCAGAATGAAACCTTCCTTACCCAGGATGAGGTGAGGGAACAACTGAAAGATGCACTTCATTTTTTTTTTTTTTATGGGTTAAAAGTTTGCCACTTGGGTTTTTTGTTGCTGAGACCATGACAGAAAAAGCAAACAACAAAGATTACAATAGGACTACATCAGTCAGTGCCTTTCTGTCTGGTGCTTGAGTCACTTTTTTTTAAAAGGTAATTGTTCGTCTGACTTAACTGCTAAGAAACCTTTGCTTTTTTGTAAGGATTTTTTTATAAAATCAGTTTGAAAAACATTAATGAAGGTGTTATTGGCCTTTACAACCTGTGTGTGCACACTTCCTTATGGGACTGTTTTTCTCAAGACCAGTGTTAGGTGCATTGAGTGCTGCCCCTCATAGCCTGGTGTTTTTCACAGATGGAGTCCTTGTTCGGCAGTCTGCCAGAAATGCTGAATTTCCAGAAGGTGTTTTTGGAGACCCTTGAAGAAGGAATAACTTCTTCCTCAGATTTTAATACACTGGAAACGCCATCCCAGTTCCGGGTAAATATTTTGTCATTTAATACTTTGTAGTATGCCTGCAAATGTTTGTGAAATCTGGCTTTAAGAACTCTAAGTTTCATATGGTTGCTTTTATGTTTGAAGCTTTACTTAGGATTACAGACATCTATTCAGCTGTGAAACTGCATTTTGTCATGGTTTTATCTTCCTCTTTCGCATGGCAGAGGTTGCAGAGTAGACTTTGAGTATGCTATAAACTAGCAATACTTATGATGGAGAACTCCTTTGTAGAAAGGTTATTGTTGCTGTGCTGAATTCTGCCTTGCCAGGTGCTCCTCCCCACTGTGCCCAGTTCACCCACTATCATCTGGGAGCTTTTACTGTTAAATGCTCCATGAGTTCCTCATGTGTGGCTCGGGACTGGGTGAGACTGTTGGCAGGTCTCTCGGACACTTGCTGCCTTTTGTGGAACATAGATTAAAAGAGGGAGAGGGATGCTCTCTTCCTCCCCACCTCCTCCCTCATTACTCCTCTTTCTTATCTTTGCTTTGTGAAGCAGTTTTCCAAAAACCTTTCCCTTGTGATTCAGTCCCTCCCACATCTTCCCAACCTCCCCTTCATCCAAGGACATCAGAGGTGCCCTGTGATTACCACCCCATCAAAGAAGAAGAAAAACAGTTGGAAAGCAGTCCTCTGTGTTTGTTTCACACTGTCTTCTCTGGCTTTGGCACTTTTATGCCTTGCTTCCTATTGCTCATGGGTTTTGCCAGCACAACATATCCTGTTATGTGTCTGTTGATTTTTGTTCCTGTGCTACCTGAACGATACAGTAACACGAAGTATCTGCAGTGGTGTTACCTGTTTGTGCAGAAAGGAGAAAATTGCAGGCTTTGACTAAATAGGCTGAACTCTACACTCAGAGAAATACAGAAACATCTGTAACTTGGGTAACTGGAGTTACTACCAGTAGTGTTACCATGTAAATATGTACATATACAAAATACAGGCTATATGTAGAAAGAACAGATAATCACACCTCTGAGCCTGTGTGCTGTGTGCCTGAATATTTATTTAGGATTCTAGTAATGAATTAATATTTTGATTGTGTTGATTTCAGAAATTGCTCTTCTCCCTCGGAGGCTCCTTTCTGTATTATGCTGACCACTTTAAACTGTACAGTGGCTTCTGTGCAAACCACATCAAAGTTCAGAAAGTTCTTGAGAGAGGTAATATATTTTCTTCACTTTTATAATTAATTTGCATGAATTTAAACTGAGAATGACTGTAAGAAATCTCATTGACTTGTAGACAATATTGGTGCAAAGTAAGAACTAATAGTTGTCTTTCAATTGAAATAGCTAAGATCTGCAGTTCTGCAGAACTAAAGGGGTAAGATGCTCTTTGTAACATCCAGGCACTAGCTTGAATAGCTACAGAAGCATCTTCCACAAGTTCGTCCTGCCTCCAGATCAAGCTCATGCTTCAAAAAGCAGCAACAAACGGTAGAATAAGTTAGGAACTACTTCCTCTGCCATCCACTGCAGTGTGGTGGAAAAATTACGTTGAAGAATAATATTACCTTGATATAATTGCTGTCTTAGCCCTTATGTACATTATTTAGTGCAGGAAATGATAATGAAATGAATAGTGTAAACTACTTTGTAAACCATCTATTAAAAATGACAAGGCTTTTGGTGCTGGTTACAAGTTGTGATTCTGTGCTTTCAAATGTTTGTAGCTTCTACTGCTCTTTTGCCAAGAAAGGTTGGACCAGATGATCCTTGAGGTCCCATCCAACCTGGTGTTCTGTGATTCTGACTTCTATGTGCAACTAACCAACTCTTTTCTTTACATCCAGCCAAAACAGATAGTGCCTTTAAGGCCTTTCTAGATGCTCGAAATCCCACAAAGCAACACTCTTCTACACTGGAGTCGTATCTTATAAAGCCTGTTCAGAGAGTGCTGAAATATCCTCTGCTTTTAAAAGAGCTGGTGTCTCTAACAGACAATGAGAGTGAGGAGCACTATCATTTGACAGGTAACTTCCTCCTTTCTCTACAGGAATGAATATTAAAGTTTTCTTTCCAGCCCTTTCTGAAGATACAGTTAGCCATTCTGGTAGATAGCACAGACTTGTCAAAAAAAAGAAAAAAAGAAGTACCTTTCACATGCTTTAGCAAGAAGTCCTACTTGGTATGTGCAAGTCCCTTTGAGAAGTAGATATGGTCAGGATTTGCCATGGCAAATAGGACTGGGGTCTTTTTCCTCACTTTGTGCGCAGGAGCATGTCAGGTCAGTGTTGCTTTCTTTTTCCCACTTGGGAAACACTGGGCAAAGCTCCATCTTGTGGTGATTACTTAGGTCTTGAACTCGAAGAGTGCCTCAGAAGGAAATTTTAGTTGTTTGAGGTTTGGCTGTGACTCTTGCTTGCATAGAGATCTGTGTGAAAGCTCTGCAGTCTTCCCATGTAGGATGACATGGGATATGTCCTATATGTCTAACATATATTAGGATTGATTGCTTGTCTAGGCTTAGATGCTTGGGACTTGACCCTGGCAAATTCCAGTTCAGGTCTGTCAGCACCTGGTAGATGAAAGTCTAGAGATCTATTTTATGGATTGACTACCATTTTAACAAAATAGATTCAGGCAAAATACATTGTCAGCAAAAAGTCAGAAGGCTGTTACTGACTTTAAAGGGAGTTTCTAATACTGTTCCCTTGGCCTTACAACCGAGCTGGGGGTGACTTACTTGCAGGTCAGTTAAGAGCTGGCAGGACTAAAGAAATCCTGTCTAACTCCTTTCTAAATTAACACAGAAGTCTAATGAAATCTAGCATCATTCTTGCTTTGAAAACAAAAATTAAACAAAACCAGCATTTATTTTATACGTACAGTCTGTGAGGAACTTGTACAATCTAGCTCTGTATTTCTTTGTCCATTCTGTGGTGAGCCACATGGCCCTGTATGTACAAGATGCAAAACTTAAGTGTGGTTACTGTCATGTTACTATAAATGTTCATACATCTGAGGCTTATCACTGGAATGCTTATTGAAATATTTTCAGGCACTTATGAGGCCAGATGAGCTTTTTCACTTACTCTGATCAGGAAGCATTCCTTCCACTGTTGCTATGAGAAAACACTGTCTACTAAACCTTGGGGACACTGGGTCGTTTTGCCTGCCACAAGTGGAATTCAATAAAAAAATGTCACGTTTAAAAAATACGATTGAATTACATAGCTGTCTATGAAATTTTTAAACCTTGTAGAAGCACTGAAGGCAATGGAAAAAGTAGCAAGTCACATCAACGAGATGCAGAAGATATATGAAGATTACGGCACCGTATTTGACCAACTGGTTGCAGATCAAAGTGGAACAGAGAAGGAGGTAAGAGAAGGAATAGCACTTTTTATTCATGCCGCTTGCCATTGGGTCTTTTTGTCTTCCTGAAGTGATTTTGCAAACTTATTTGTGCTGGGCTTCCTCCATTCTCCTTTAATATTTTGACTTCTATTTCCTATCTGCCTGTCAAGTTTCTTTTTGTCAGTAGGTTACAGTAAAATTTTCAGACAGCTGCCGGAGAGACGCCTTCTGGACTGACAAGAATTGCAAGCAGGAGTAGACATAGTTCTCAGTAGGAAAAATCTTCTCAAATGTTGCAGAGATTATCCATGCCTCAAGGCATTCAGGTTTTATGCTATAGAGTTCTTAAGATATTTTTTTCACCCGTATAAATGAAAATGGCAATTCAAGGGATTTCACATTGAGGTCTGTTATTCTCATTCTCTACACTTCTAGTGCTGAGGCATCCATGGGTATTTGTTGGAGCAAAAACTATTAGTTAAACAGACTGTGTGTACGCATCTCCCAGAACTGGGGCAGCAAAGTCTCAGCCATTTACATCAAACAATTATAAGCAGATGAAATCCATGAAGGTGGAGATCAGATATGAGAGATGCTGGCTCAGTTGTTTTATTTCCTCCTAGTAGAAGCCAAATCGCTCCCATTGATATCTCATTTATGGAGAAACAAAACTTGACAGCCTGGGAGGTTCTTCACAGTGTCATGTTGTCCCACAGAAGAAAGTAGCCTCAGAGACCTCCATTAATTCTGCCATTGGCAGTGTCATTAATACTAATTACTCTATAGAAATTAAAGATACTTACAGCTAATAAATCAGCCAGTTCACAACTGGCTATATGTAAGTGACAGATCATCTGATCTACTTAATATTCTTCTAAGTTATTAATAGTAAGAACTTCTATCCAGGTACCATAGCTTAGGGGCTATTACTTTTTATAGCTGTTACCTATTTTGAAAAGGGGATTACTCATGCTTATCCTGCTGTAGTACAAATCTCTCTGCCTTTCTCTCTGTACATACGTAGAGAAAACATAGATCCTTAAAGTTACTGATGTGTACTCATTAATGTTGCACTCACATATGTGGATCACAGAACTGGTGTATATATTTATACTATTTAGTTATATTATCTACTGTTTTAATTTAATACAGGTGACAGAGCTTTCAATGGGAGAACTTCTGATGCACTCCACAGTTTCCTGGCTGAATCCTTTCCCGTCGCTGGGCAAAGCAAGAAAAGATCTTGAACTTACAGTGTTTGGTAAATGTCTTCCTTAATAACTCTCTGCTCTTTCAAATCTAAAGATTACCACCTTAAATCTTCTAACAACGTGAAAGCCACCAGTTCCTTTCCCTGTAGCCATGTGATATCCAGGGCAGACTTACATCTGAAAAAATACATAGTTGTATTTCCTAATATGATAAAAGTTTCCATTTGTTGTTGCTGTTTGCTCTGTGAGCCAACTTCAGCTGCTCTCCTGCCTATATGTAAAGTGTGGAAAGCAGTGATTTTTCAAGAGGCATTATTGTCCTTAGAACAGTGTGCTAAACCAAATTTAGGAAGGAGGCTGGTAGGAAAATCGTGGTTTATTCTACTCTTGTGTAACTTCTGCTTTACAATTACTGCATCAAAATCCTCATTCAGATACTTTACCCTGAAAAACGGATGTGGAAATGAGAGCATACAAACAAGAGTTTTATTTAATAGTATATATACTATTAATCATTTAATAATTACCTAAGTAATTAAGTCTTCCAGTGAAACATCTTAGGCACTTGTCCAAAATGTCATTGGATAAACAATGACAAAACAATGACAAGACACAAGTTTGTCTTTCTCAGGGCTGTAATGCACTTCTTCTGATGGGTTGGAGATGGGATGCTACTAACAGAACAAGCAGTAACTACCTGCCAGATTCCTTGGATGAGCTTCTTCATGATCTGTATATGCCAGACACTTCCCAGAAGGATATGTATGAATGAAAGGACTCTGGACTGATGTTTAGCTTATACTGATCACCTGCCACTTGGGAAACAGAATTTTATTCTCACTTAAAACCTTACATAGGCAGCTTAGAAAATGTATCTAATATGGAACTGAAGGAAACTGACAAGCTCTAGGGTTAATGCTGTGCTTGCTATGGTTGCATCCTGGCTTCATGTAGGGATGACAACTGCCTATCATCATCCCTCTCTCCTCTTCCACTGGAAGGAATCATGGATGCACGAGCAGAGCTATACTGCCCTAAAGTCCAGTCTGGACTCTGGTACTGCTCTGCAGAGCCATCCCCTAGTTCCCTGCAGCTTCAATGCCCCCATGTTTCTGTTCCTCCTGACAGCTGAGAGAGAACGTGTGCCTGCCTTCCTGGAAGCTGGAAAGACTAGATAACATTAGCGAGCCACTCCAGTCAGATGTTGTGGAAGCCAGAGAATTCCTGCAGATGGAAAAGGAGGAATTGAGATGTTTGAGTTTCCAACTAAACATGCTGAACTGCAGGAAGAACAGACTTAGTGTCCTTTTTCACAGCACCCTCTTGCTATATAGGCCCTTCTGATTACAAAAAGGAAATCTGAACCTTTTCATCTAACCTACATCTGCTGTATTGATGTGAAGACTTAAGGAGACAGGTTGCTGCTAATTTCAGAATAAATGTGCAGAATGGCTTAATCCTAACTGTTCAGAACAAAATCTGAGGAAATAATACTGCCACTGCATGAACAAGTGTAGGATGAAAAATCCAGTTGTCATCTTAATGCGGGGCAGGCGCTTTTAAATCCATTTGCTTATCTCATCCTTCACATTCCCATGACTATAATAAACAGCTTCTCTGAGACAATATTTGCATTGAATATTACACCTGTAATTAAGTTTTCCTTTTTTGATTTCTTTTTCAGTTTTTAAGAGGGCTGTAATACTGGTGTACAAGGAGAATTACAAACTGAAAAAGAAAATGGTAAGTTAGGTATCAGTGGAGGTGGTGGGTGTTTAAGTGCAGGATCCTACTGCAGTGTGAGATGGACCATGCTGGCGTTGAAGGGCGAGTGACCGTGGTGACATCACCGTCCCTCACTAGGCAGGAATTCTATCTATCACAGCTAGAACAAGTGCCTCAGTATCTGTATAGCCACAAATATTTTTTGTTACTTAGTAAGCAGCAGCATCTTCTGTGCATGAGCCTCATTTTAGTTTTGTCAGGTGGAATATGAAACATTGCCATGTAGGAATCATTAATTCTTCCAGATGGCATTTATGATGGCCTCCTTAACATAGGGTGTATGTTAAAAACCTTCGTTTATAGACCCTTGGTCACCCTGGAAGGGAAGGAAAAAGGAGCATTATAAACATAACCTCCTCTGTCCCCATTTACAAAACTGGAATGCTGAAGTCAAGTAGCAAGTTGCGTATTCTGATTACCAGTGGTGAAGTATTGCACCATGCTTAACAGACGGAGGGGCTCTAAAAGTAGCAGCAGCAGCTACATGATTAATGTATTCTGCTAATCAACAGTCTGCGGGTTCCTTCATGGGAGGCTTGTTCCTTAGTAGTACTTATATGCAAAGTATTATTTTTATCCATTAAAAACAAGTGCTTTTAAAAGTTGAAGCAATTACAAATTCCAAATGTTGTGTCTATCACCATTTCAACTACATTTGCAAGCACATATTAGGGTACCAAAGGAAAAAGTCTAATGAATTTAGTTTCTCTTCAGAGGCAGGTCTTCAAGAGTAATTAAAAAAAACCCAAACAGTTTTTTACTTCTTGGAAATATCCTCAGTTGTTTTTCTTTCTGCAGCCTACTAATGTTCGTGCTGTACATAATTATGGTGACTTGGATCCATTTAAATTTCGTTGGCTGATTCCTTTATCTGCTCTTCAAGTTCGACTGGGGAACACAGCAGGTAATCCCCTTGCTCTGCATACTTTAGGACTGAATGCTTTTCTGGGATTTTGTAATACTGCTTATTCAGTATGTCTTTCTGGAGCCTCTGGAAACAGGTAGGTGTAGAGAAAATACCATCTGCTGTTGTCTCTGCACTCAGGGGAGCTTGATACATTAACAGACTTTCTTCATTTTGTATGCTGGCTTCTTCCACAAGTTCAGGAAGATGCAACATGATGTGAGGGAGTGACAGAATGGAAATCCCCAATGAAAAGATACTATGAACAGAAGGTGATATACCATGGTGGATGTCCTAGTGACGCCCTTACACTGTCTGTGGGCTGACCCTTGTGTTTTTCCAAATGTGGGAAAGTCAACTGTAATTTGTGGTAGTAGAGGGCTGTGCTTTTATTCTCTCCTTGAGTTGATCTTTATGATCCTATCCACTTCTGTATCTTCTGTAAAAAGTGACACTAGGTATTTAGAGGAAATAAATGCTTTGCACACCTGGGAGCAGGCCTTTAAGGCTGGAAAGCAGAGAGAAGCAGTAAGAATGGGGAAAGAAAGAAAGCACCTTTCAAAGGGAGCGCTAGGCTGCTGCAACGGGAGACTTCTTCTGTGGATCTTCTGTGGATCCACCCGTGGCTATGTTAACACCACTTTCAGGAGTGAAGGAGCTGTGCATTGGTCCTTATAATGCCAAAGGTTTTGTGAAGTATATACAAAAACAATGTTTTCTCCCATGTGCAGGAACAGAGAACAGCTGTATCTGGGAACTGATTCACACAAAGTCAGAACTAGAAGGCAGGCCAGAAACAATTTTTCAGTTGTGCAGCAGGTATGTTTTACATGAAGGTTGTATTCAATAAATCACATTAATGGAATTAAAAGAAAATAAAAATATATATTCTTCTGCCATGCATCAGCATTTCTAATCTCTCTTTGAATCCAGGCACTACGCCAGTGTTTAACTGCATAAAGTGTAACAATTTGAAATGGGCGGGAATTTGGCACAGTGATCCAACATCAGATATCTGCACAGATGTATGATCATAAGTTCCAGTATGATATGGGCAAAGTAACTGATTTTATCAAGATTCTCAGTTGCTTAGCAGAAATTACTTTCTGACAAAGGCCATTTGAGGGGTGATCCGTTGGTATAAAGTTACCTTTCAGGCTATTTGTCTAAGGGGAAGTAACTAAGATCTCAAAACATGAAGTGTGTGAAATGCCTAAGAAGACATAAAGATGTTAGCTGCAAAACCACTACTAAAGCAAGCTACTGAAAAAAGCCCACTGCACTAAAGCATGTCAGCAGAAAGAAGGCAGGCAAACGTTATCCTTATAGTGTCTTCCTTCAGAGGCGAAAATTAAGTTATGTGTTTCTTTAAACTTGCAGTGACTGTGAGAACAAGACTAACATTGTGAAGGTGATCCGTTCTATTTTGCGGGAGAATTTCAGACGCCACATAAAATGTGAGCTACCGCTGGAGAAAACAAGTAAAGATCGCCTTGTTCCACTCAAGAACCGTGTACCTGCAACAGCCAAACTGGGTAAGAAACGTGTTCTCAAAAAAATGGAGTCTGTTATCCAGCACCGGCAGAAAGTCTGTCATTATTATGAGTGTAGTGTGTCACGTGCCAGAGCCACAAATCCTGTTTCTTTTTCAGGCTGGGGAGATGGTAGAATTTCTCCACCACTCAGAGCATGGCAAAGGCTAGAGGAGACAAGGAGGCTTGCCACCCGCCCCCCCCCCGCACTGTGCTGTGCCATTAGCTCTCTTAAGGGAAAACTTAATAAGGCCCCAATTCATTTTGCTGGGAAGAAACAGACTTTGGCGTGCAGTATTAGTGTTCTTTCCTCTGGGTTCCGTTTTGTAACTCAGCCCTAATAACATTCAGAGCTAAAACAACTGGCAAAAGGCAGGAGTGTTGCTTCTTTCAATGCACTAAATTGGCATCCCAACAGATACCCTAATTAAGTACAGGCTTTAAATATTTTAGTTAAATGAGTAGCTACTAGTATTTCAAGTTTGCCATCTGATCAGTTGTCTATAAAATCCCTTTAACATCACAGGAACCAGGACAGCTCAACTTCCACCTACAGTCTGGCCCTCCAGTGCTTCGGGTACCTGAATCAATCTTGCTTTCCTGCAGAAACGTGTAAATCATTACTACAATTTTGTGAGGATTTTGTATATATTACACAATAGGGCCCTGGGGTAGGTAGAATGAAAACTCTATGGGATCGCACTGTTGCTATCAGAATGCTGCCACATCTGAGCTGGGATTATTATCAAATGAGACTGTGTACACTGTAATTATAAGTAAGTGGGTGATTGAGACAAACAATGTAACCAGCTGATGTTTTGCTGCAAAAATAAACCTGCCTTTTTCTTCTGCACAGCTTCCACAAGGTCCTTGAAGGTACTGAAGAATTCATCTAGTAGTGAGTGGAATGGTGATCTAGGGAAGGGCACTTTCCAGGACTCCGATGAGTGCAGCCTGAGCAGCAGTACTCAGAGCAGCAGCTGCCACACCACTGAAAGCATACAGGAGCCCAAAAATTCATCTCTCGATAAACATGTCCAGAGCTGTGCGTCTGACTTTTCTAATGCTCTTGTCAAAGAATCTGATATTCTCAGTGATGATGATGATGATGATGACTATCGAAACCTAAAGAAGGGCAGCCCTACGAAAGACATTGAAATACAGTTCCAACGGCTGAAGATTTCAGAGGAGCCAAGTACTGACTCTGAACGGGATCAAGCTGCTGAAAATGAGGAAGGAGATGGCTTTGAGACAGGAGACATGCATGAGCATCCAAAGCTTGTGCGCGGCCATTTCTGCCCAGTGAAGAGAAAAGTAAACAGCACAAAGCGCAACAGAGGAACTTTAATGGCAATGCAAGAACGCCACCAGTCCCTTGACAGTCACTCTGATGCTGCAAATCTGGATCTGAACTCTATTTTAGAGAGAGAATTTAGCGTCCAGAGTTTAACATCTGTAGTTAATGAGGACTGTTTTTATGAAGCTGCGGAGAGGCATGGGAAATCCTAGCTTTCTAAGCACTATATTTAAAATATTCATTTGAAGTCCACATAAAATTCAACAAACTTATTTTGCTTTAAAACTAGTAAATTCATGGAAGCTGCAGGAAAACTTCTCTCTGATTTTGTGCACTAAGACATTTTTTCCACAAAAACAGCTGTAAAGGATTCTTAAGTTATTTTAATTTATTGTGGATCAAAAATAGATTAAGTTAGCCAAGGTCTGTAAATTAGTTCATCCCTTTCAAGCAGCTATTAAGATGATGTAGTGTTCCTGGGGAGGGGAAGATGGCCTCACTAGTATTTTAAGTAATGTGGAAAAGGTGGTAGCGAGTGGTAGGGGGGTTTACAATGGGAAGTAGCATTGCAAAATGAGTTTTTCAATACCTTGGGCATTTTCTTTCTTTGGTTTTCATTTTTGCTTTATTTAAAGCAGAATTAAGTTATTTTAATGTGTTTTAGTGCACAATAGTGCAAGAATTTCATTTTCGTAAGTTTCAAGATGCTGTTTATACTTTATACATATGTGTAAATACAAAAACAAAGCTTGGCCTGTAATCTTTTATTTGACTGTATTTTTTATTTTCTCTACTAGCCTGTACAGTAAAAGACAAATAAGTATTGTACTTAGCCATGTTCTTTACTTTTTATCGTGCTGCTTTTCCCTAGTTGGAGCTTTAAATCCCAAATTCTTTGCTTTTGCATAAATGAGAGTATTTGCAGACCCTGAGACAATCTGTGCACTTTATCCTCCTGTAAGCCAGTCACTTGAGTATATTTATACAGGAGTTTTGGCTTTTGTTTTTTTCAATTACTCTGCACAGTAGCTGTTCCAGGATAAAAAGAGCACAAAACCCCAAATCCTGTCTACATGCTGAAGTATGAAAAGTATTTTTTCTTACATTTTAATAATGCACTTTCATTCACACAAACTCAGCTATTTCAAAAGTATCCCAACTTAATTACGTCTTACAACATACCCTGTTCTTGGGATGTGTTCTAGCCATTCCCCTGAAGTAAAAAAACAACTGTAGGCACCTTGTAACTGGACTGTCTGCTCACTTTTGTCTGCAGCTGAATGGAATGAATAAATAAAATGGGAAAGCCCTCTCTCTCCACCACTTTATCAAAAGTAATTTTTCCAAACCTGCAGAGATGTAGGAATATATAAACCTTTTACTGAATCAACACCTCTAGATTAAGGAGTTAATAAAAAAATCAGTCTTCTGCAATTACAGCTGTTACAGCTCTTTTTCCTCTTCAGTCTCTTCAGTACTTGTAAGTAATTTTCTCATTTTCTTTCGCTTTAGTTCTTCTCTATAATTGTACACAAAAAGGCTTGGGTCTTCGTCGCACATTTTCCTGTATGTATTGCACAGATTTCTAAATTGCGACATGGAGAGCTGAGTAGGACGCAGAGTTGGATCAACATTTGCTGTCATCATCAGCTGTTCTGTTCTTTTCAAACGTCCACTTTCAGGAAACAAGGTCCTAAAAGGTGTGGGGAGAAGACAAACAAATTCAGAGTTCAGACAGACAATTCAGTTTCCCTTAAGAGTAACAGAATCCTCTTAAGAATGTACTTAATATAGGTTTACTATTAAGTATGTCATTATTTTAGCTGTAGCACTTTTAAGATAGCTCATTATCTAAGCAAATAGAAACATGTAAGGGCCCTTTTTCTGCAAATGCAAATTATAACAACATAGGAAAGCATCTACATACATTGTACATTAAACACATGAATGTTTGTTCCTGTTTGCTAACATTAAAGGGAGCTTTGGGTATGGACACAGTCACAGAGTCTTAGAATTTGCCTCATATTTAGAGAGCAACAACAGATTAAGCTGTGGAAAACAGATCATATCCCAACCATATGACTTTCATGGTAAGTAAGTGTTTCATTCCAATGGGAGAAATATTGTTGTGACTTGTCATTAATACCGTAACGCCAGAAAAAAAGTCAAGCAGGAAAGGAATATTTAATTATAATTCACTTTTTAATATTTAGAACTTGGAGAATGTGTTAGAAGTCCTAGATTTTGTTTTCAGCCGTCACTGTTCATAGTCATATCAGTTAATCTACCCTGTGGCCAGATGCATTAGCACCTCTCTCTCACAAGTTCCCCAGATTTCAAAGACTAGTATTAGTTCAAGTGATTTTTAATGTCTCATAAAATGCATACTACAAAGTGCCAACTATTGAAAGCAGCGGCTCCTACTAGCAGTAGTTCTCAGTCTACAATGCATCAGGAAGGCAGAAAATTTGCACAAGATTCCTGTGTATGTCTCAGTTTTCAAATAATCTGCCTCTATCATACATACCTAAAACCTAGAAATGTTATGCACCTAATACAGTAACACCCCACAGCCCCAGCTGTGTTTCACAGGGTGGCTGGACAACCTACTCAGAAGGTTTTGTACAAGTAAGCGATAGATGGCTCTTGGTGGGCAGATAGAATAAGAAGTTAAGAAAGGGTTTAAAATGACAAGAGAAGGATGGAACCTCTAGGAACAACCTGGTTTCAAGTATGGGCTACTTCATGCCTTGGTCAAAAATGTTCCAATTAGTTCAGCATCTAGGGCAGCAAGGTTAAAATGGACTAATCCTTATTTTGATATCCCTCCTTAACTTACTCTCTTATTTGATTTGGTAGTTAAAAGATGTACCTGAAGCCAAAAAAAAAATCACCTGTTATATAGAGAACCATCTTATAGATGTCCATGAATAGCAACTCAAACTACAATATATTTCTTCATGGATTTAACAGCTTTATCTTATACATTATGTCTATCTCAGACCCCAGAATTTACACACAAATGTAAACAGATTTTATTCCCTTGGTTTTATATAGTATACATGATACACAGGTAGATACCTTATAATGAACTTAAGACTTAAAATACACCAAAATGTGCTACTTTTTTCAACTCAGCTGAAGAATAAGAGGATTGTGTTTCTTAGCTGCACTCTAGGGCTAAAGCATGGTAAGTTGCTATGGGATATATGATGTGCAAAAGTTCAGGTTCCCCCTCCTTGCCTCAAAAAAAGCCCATTGAGCAGTTAGTAGCCATTTGAGATTATACAATAGTTTTTTTTTTTTTTTAAACTTTGCCACAAATATTCTACATCAAGTAGATACGCTGACTGCACGTGCCTTCTGCTTATACTGTCAAGTGAAACCATTCTTTCACAGAGAAAAAAACCCAAACCACCACCCTGTAAATCAAATCGATACAGAGTTAGACTACCTCATTTTCTAACCACCTCAAACCTTAACACAGGCAAATTGGTACTTGTTTTAGATCCAGTGTCTGCCTCATGACATCAATGGCATTCACTACTTCAAGAATAAAAATAAAATCAAACAACCCCCCAAAATTTCTATACTCACCTTTAAAATAGTGACATTTAAGGCCTGTAGTGCCGTAAGATGGCATCCTTCCCAATTCTGGACTACATGAGGCCCAAAACCATGCCCAGCAACATTCAGCTAGCCCGCCTTGCAGTACCACGCCTCTAGTCCTAACAGCAGCTCTCTCCCACATTCTACAATGCTGAATGCTGGGTTTTTCCCATACTAAACCAGACATGTGGCCATGCTGGAGTTTTAACAGGAGCCTTGGTGAACAGACTGCAGGTCTCTCATGTTGGTCAGAGAACCTAGTAAATTCCCTCAGTAAGACCTAGGGATTTTTAAAGAGTCAGTAAGAACTCCATTAAAAGGCAAGCACGGAAAGAATTTAACCTTTCGACATTAACTCCAAATAAGTAAAATTTCCCACAGATAGTACTCTCCCTCCTCATGCTGCCATTTTTGGTTCTGAATTTTGACACTTTCATTTTTTAAATAAACCAAAAAATGCCGTAGTTTTGGTTGGTTGTTTTTTTCTGAGACAGACAAACTATCATTAATTTATCCTAGTAATTTTAACAACTTGAATTGCACTAGCAAAAAACACACAATAATTACTACATAATTACAGCAGAGATTCATCTCGTACTTTTGTCTCCAGAAATCATTCAGAAATGGAAAGATCTGATAAACTGATGACAAATTTAAAAGGGAAGGAATAAAATCAAATGTATAGCTACAAGTGCCGATGTGTTTACAAAAACAGTATCTGAGACTTCTTCATTAAAGATCCTTACTCAATTCCACGGAAGCAGTATTTTCTTCTAAACTGAAAAACACTTTGAACCACTTTTTCTACGAGTTCAAATGGCTGCTCTATCTTTGGTTGCACCAGTGGAGTGAAATGCACCACAGCCACATCCACCTATATGGAAAAGAAAGAGAAATTTGAGTAGCTACATTCCTATGAGACACATTATTTCTAAGTTAACTGGCTAGACACCAGGAAACAGGCAGAACATAGGAAGACATTATTGTAACAGGTAGCATAACTGCAGTGACAAATGTTACGGTATTTGAATATGAAAATTCGGCTTAATTTTCACAGCCCTACAGAATTTTAGTCATAGTTATCTACATATTTCCAATTAGTTCACATGCCATTAATACTCACTACCTTTCTCCCCATGGCACTTCCTCCATCTAGAATAACTTCCATGTAATCTGTAAAGTAATTAGTGCACTCTTCTTCAAATCCTTCCACAAGACAATTCTGACATGATACACAAATTAGACAATATTCAATATATAGGCTGAAGGGCAGCTGGAGAAAATTGGTATTATAATTAGAAATCAAATCCATTCCCTACATGTTTTCTGTTGCTCTAGGGCTTTTCTCAAATGTAAGCCAAAGAATTAGTTTTCAGCATACTAAGAGTGTAAAATTCTAGTCCATTTAAAGGACTGGTAGGTAGAAATAAGTCTGCACCCATTTTAAGTGACCATACAACTTATTTACAGGGTGTATCACAGTTCATTCAAAATTATACTTAAATGATTCTACAAAGATTTTTCAGTCTTTTTTTCATTCTTTTATAGTTCTAAAATCAGCTTTGTTCACAGAATAGTCACTTTCCCTGTGTCTGAAAACAGAATGAAATAATATCCTCCCTTTACTATAGGTATATATATAAAACCCAAAAATATGTATATATGTCATGCAGCTACAGAGATACTGTATTACACAGAGATGCCCTAAATTCAGACTTCTGTATTAAAAAAATAGAGGCTGGGCTAAAAATCCAGTTCTGCACAACATCGAGTAAAGCAGTTTGTCTTCCACACTAGATACTAACAACAATATAAATGAAAAATTTCTGTGGAGGAGTGCATTGACCATTTATACGATTTGTACAAGTAATGGTACTGTACGACTACAAAATTTTTAAGTGCCAGACTTTTAAAAATACTCAGTTTCTTATTAAAAGTGTCTGCTAATATGATGGACAATAATGCATCTTTTTAAAAGGTCTGAAAGCCAATGTTGTCATTCATGGAACAGTCTACGTCACATTAAATTGAAGATGTGCTTGTTCTAACTGAAATAAGAGATATTCTCAGACCAAAGAACAGCTTCTGTTCTAAGTACACTCTCAGCACACCAATTGTTTGAGAAAACCCATAGCAAAAGAGTACTTCAAAAAAAAGTGAGGGTTTTATTTTTTTCTACTGCTTTAACCAAAACTGCTCTGAGTTTGTAGAGGTTTTTTAAAATCAATTAAACCATAGTAATCTCTGATGTGGACATATTCTGGCACAAAAGTGCCATCCATCCATGTTGTATTTTCAGTGGGAACAGCTCAGCTGTCAAATACATCCCTCTGCTACAACTGCTTCAACAGCAGAGGTATTGTATTTGCCTTCAACTGAAATGATTAAATTCAAACAACAAGTTTTTTATGTAGACAGAATTTAGGAAGCTGAATGAAAATACTGGCTAGAAAAAGGAAAAAAAAATACTGGTTAATGGTGCTGATGAAAAAAAATAAAATACTGAGTTTCCAGTATTAGCACTGCTAACCTCAAGTATATTTTACAGATAGATAGTGTTTTTTCAATCTTTTTCCACCTTTTCTGAAAGCTAGAGCTAAGATTTAAAAAAAAACCCAAAACAACCCAAAACCCATAAATTACTAAAATGTAATGACATAAGAACGTATTTAAAAATTACATAACCAAGAAAACCTGACGTATAGAACCTGCAGTAAAAGGCACATAAACTTGTTTTCCAAAACAGTTTCTGAATTTCTCAAGTGCTGATAGATTCTACCTTTGCCACAGGTTGCTGATACCTGTCAGGGAGACCACAGGAAGGCAGCAAAAACTTGTGTTCACTGAGGTGGAACAGAGCAAATAAATACATACTTCACATAACCAACCAGCTCCTTGCACAGACATACTGAGGGCTTGCATTCACGCATGTACATGTTTACCTACATCTTTGTCAAGAAATGAAACAAGTATTTTCTCTACAAAATTAGGGGTAAGAAAACCACTAGAGATATCATTTGGGACCCCAGTTTTGCAGAACTGCTTATAAGTGATGTATCTGGTCTCTCTGGGAGTTGGAGCTGCATCTTTAACAAAAATTTCTGAAGAAGAAGAAGAAAAGAACACAACCTAGATGCAGTGTACAGTTTAACAGAAAACCAGCTCAATTTGTAATCTCAAGGCCAGTGGGCAATAATTTTTGGTTCTGAAACAAAACACAGCACTTCTCAGCATTTGTTCCATTATAGATGCTGTTTTCTTTGGACCCCAGGAAAGCTGTCTGGTTACTATAGCAACAGATACAGGGGAAAGCTTTTCACTTGTAATTGGCCACTCCTTTAAAATTATACATGCTATTTTCCCCTAACCTTTTTAATATGCAGAGTAGAATTATGAAAACCAATAGAGTACACAACAGCACAAGTTAATTTGCTGATAATTTTTTCAGTAAAACTTTTCTTTTTCACCCTACCAAGTATGTTAGAAATATTTACAAAACAATACTCAATTCTCATAACTTAATGAATATGAAAATTATTCAACTGATATACTCTGAACTGTCAATAGTATGCCAATTATTATCCCCTTGCTGGCTTGGTGTATCTGAACACTGAAGGTTTATGCTCCGGTAGGGTAGGAGGAATACAATTTAATTCAGAGATGTCTGCTGCCTTACTGATTAAACCAACAGTATAAATTAGAATAAGCTTAAATGAGACAATTTTTACTAATTATTGACAACAAGGGCCTCATGATGGGTAATACATGTATCTTGCAACAGGGCTGCATTAAAAGAAGCCCAAAGACCCTTTTTCAAGCTGTAATTTACTCATAGGGAACTGAAATCTAAGTGGAACATATTACAACTTCATTAAAACAGACTGCTTGAGATCTTAATAAGACACTTCTAAGCAAGTACTCTCACCAGCTAAATATTCAGTACCAGCACTTTATCTGTATACTCCAAACAAATGTTAGGTCTAATACCACATATGTGCATCTCTTAGCAGCCTTGTTCCAATGCAAAGGTTTCATTTTGGTCCACTTTTCAGTGGAAAATAACTGTGCCACTACACTAACAGCAATAATCTAATTACTGTGTAAGAACAGCTTTGTAATTAGCCCTTTCACACTAGGATCACAAACAAGATCACAGGAAGCCAAAAGTCAGGTGCAGAACCTATGCATGTATCACTGCTACCATCAGCAAGACTTTTCTCCTAACTTCTTGATTTAACACAGCAAATTGTCAAGGCCATTCCTTGATGTGCTGCAGTCACCACACAGCCTTTTCAGCAGCTTTATCCGTTCGTCCTTTTATACAGACCCATACAAAGGTAACAAGTTCCAGGATGACCTACAGAAGGCTAAGGCTACTAAGAAGAGATAAGCAAAAAGTGTACTTGAATAGAAATGTCCTGCTGTTCCAATTACAAATTAAAAGAAATTGCATAGTTCTTTCCCAGGAAATTTAAACTCTTAATAAGATTATCTGTGATGAAAAAGAAAAAAAACTCCAACCACCAACAAACAACAAAACCCTCTGGCTCTCAGTTCAACTTAAATGAAGCCTACCCTCCCCCCTCAGCATCTAACCCACCCCTCACCCCCCAATCCCTAAGTCTACAGTTTCTGGATTCCCAAGATTTTATTCCTTTTAATCGCTGTTCATGGTTTTCATCATAGAACCCAGAGCTTTCATCATAGAACCTGGATATCATTATGTATTTAGGACTAAGGGCCTTTATGTGTTTTCCTCCATAATCTCTTTGCTTTCCCTTACTGAGTGTTTTGTCAAACAAAACTCATTAAACAAAGTACTCCTTTATTCTCGGGTGGATAGAACTAAGAGAGAGAACAAACAGCAGTAATGCACTTGCTGTAGAGAAGAGAAAAAAACAACATTCCAAGAAATTTTGCTAATACACACCAATGCAGTTTTATAAGAGAAAGGACAGTTCCATTCAAGAAAAACTGCATTTTTCCAGGACATCTGCAGTGAAGAAACCATCTCAGACCTCACATCCAGCAGTAAGTGCTACAAAAACAGGAATGAAACATAATTGTATTTTTTATTACATTTGCAGTGCATATACTTGAATTTATCATGCCTTTAATTTGGTTCATCCCATTAAATGTAATGTATGACTACCATTTGCAGTGATTTGTGTTTATGCTTGCATGTTTTTATATGCTGAAATTTTAAAAAAGCAGCAATGAAAAAAGCTAACTCAAGATCCTAATTAGGCTGTTCCAGAATATGCTTTTGAATGAGTTCTGAGCTATCAAGACATGTCAGTTCCTTCTGCAAAAGGAAGTTAAGTCATCCTTCTCATGGGCCTGATACAGCGAATGATACTCTTCAGTCTGAACAAAATGAAGGGATTTGGAAATAGGCAGGTCTTTGAATAAGTTTTTAAAAATGAGTAGTTGTGAATAGTCAAATGCTTAACTATAATAATAATCTTATTTAAATAAGACTTTTGCTGGATAGAGTTAGAACATCCTTGAGCAATTACCTGGACTAAGTACAATATATAAATTAGAGAATTACTTGTTATCTAATACCAGTAAAGACTGATATATACTGATCAAAACCTTGCTGCCTTACGTATAATGGAATAATAGTACAATGCTACAGATATTATGTTCCACTTATTTCAACCTTAACCCTTACTATCACAGCTTTTCCAAAAAGTTCTAATGCTAAACACCAATTTTAGTATTATTGTTCATATTTAGACAGAATGTCTCAGGAAGCATAATCCAGACTGAGGACTTCCCTTCCTGTTATGACTCTGATAAAAGACAAAACCTACCAATTACACAGCCCCACTTAAAAGGCAGGGCACCATTTCTAATCCTCTTCACAGAGGTTTCAAACCATTGTTCTTCATCTGCTGTCCCAACAGTCCAGCTGATGTAACAGCAATGGTTCTGTCTTCTCAGGTGCACAGTTACCATACTGCCTAAAATGTTCTCATCTGTTAAATGAAATTTGACTCTATGCAGCAATAGCATTAAAAAAAATATTTTTTAATGATTTTTTAAAACTGACACTTCAGAGCAAATTTATAAATTATTTCAGACAGGTAAGTGACTGATACTGCTGCTCTAAGTCAAGGACTGAAAATCACTGACTGAAAATAAAATACTGATTTACAAAAGTCAAGTGACTTAATTGTGAGAATACTGCAAAAAATAAATTCAATCTTATTCCCCTTCAAAACCAGGAAATATTGTAAGTTATTAAACAAAAGAATAGAGAATATTAAAATAACTGAAATAAAGGGTGACCTTTAACCATTCTTCAAGCAAAAGAAAATATTATCAATATTCATTGTTATAAAAGTCAACAGGAACTGACTATAGCCACAAACACTTAAGGAAGGCACTTGAAGATTAGGATACATTTTCTACCACAGTGTTTTTCTGCAATAATTTCTAATCTGCAAGTTCCTAATATTCCACTGACAATGTGTATTTGTCTAGCAAGCCTCCAATCTGCATACTATTACCACAAACAACTCGAGTAAAATAAGTTTTGCTTGATGGCTTGCAATCATGTAGGAAAGGGCAGCAGCTCCTTGTTACAAGCAATTCTAAAACACTGTCCATTTGCCATCATTTATACTCGAGTACCTTGTGTACAGCTGCTCGGCTGCTCTCATCTGCTTCAGGGTCATGTTCAGATATCCATTCAGAAAGCTCTAATTTTAAATGCAAGCTTTTGTTGTTTGCTGATTTCTTTTTCATTTCCCCTCACACTTCTCCCTCCCCTTCCTCCCTGTTACACAGGGCTACAGCCTTGGCTACGAAGCTACCGACCAGTTACGCCCATTTACAAGAGAGAAAGGGCAGACAAAAGGTGACAGCAGATAATCATCATGGCATCAGCAAGTCTGCAGTTCTTTGCTTTTATTCTGGCTTTGTTTGGTGTTTTTGGAGATATCACAGCCACCTTGCTACCAAACTGGAAGGTAAATGCAGATGTTGGTTCAAATATCATAACAGCTATAACACAGATGCAAGGACTTTGGATGGACTGCACATGGTACAGCACTGGGATGTTCAGCTGTACCCTAAAATACTCCGTTCTCTCTCTCCCCGTCTACATCCAGGCTGCACGGACCACCATGGTACTGTCATGTATCCTATCAGCCTTTGGGATCTGCATCACTACAGTTGGCATGAAGTGCACAAAGTTGGGAGGGGACACTGACAGTAAAAGTCACGCTTGTTTTGCTGGAGGAGTCTGCTTCATTCTTGCAGGAATTTTTGGATTAGTACCAACATCCTGGTATACAAGAGAAATAATTTCAAATTTTCTGGACCAAACCGTTCCAGAGAGCAGTAAACATGAACCAGGAGGAGCAGTCTATACAGGATTTATTTCAGCAGGCTTTCTGCTTATTGCAGGTGTTATCTTCTGCACTTCATGTTTTAAAAAGCAGCAAGGAGCATGGATTTACCCTCCAAAGCAGCACCATTTCCCATCTGCAGAGCAGGAGAGCAACGCAGGTTACAACCTGAAGGACTATGTGTAAATACAGTTATTTCTATCCATTGATGCCTTTTTCTTTTTTTTTTTTGCTAAGTGTAGCTTGATTATTTCAAAGAATGTATAACATAGCACTTAACTTTTCTTATATCTGGGCTGAAGTTACATTTAAGCGAAGTATTTCATTTATAGCACCATCCACAAAAAGAATGAAGTTAAGAAATAATGCTTAAGTGTGCTATAAGAGTACTTTTTTCTTAATTTTTCAAACCATTCTTTTTGACTTTCCAAGTAACATTTATTGAAGAAAAAAGGAACTATTTTAAAACATACCTGACAATACAGTTAATGTACTGATGGCTTATTAAAGGAGCTATTTTAAAACATAACTGACAGTTCAGTTAATGTACTGATGGCTTATTACATCAAAGATGCTTAAAAATTAACTGCTTTCTATTTAGCAAACCAGGCTATCAATAAGACACAATGTTTTATAGTGTATTTTACATTTTTATCTTTATTTTAATTACGGTGCAAGGAAAAAAAAAAAACAACCCAGCCATTCTTTGTCCAAGGAGCCAAATTGAATGATTTTTAAATAGCAGACCAATCTGCCTTTCATTTTCAGTTGTAGATTGCCTCAGTAACTAGACTTCTTAAAATACAAAACAAAAAAACACACACAAAACCCCCAAAATAAAACCCACACCATAAGCCCCAAACCTTAATTGCATTGTATATTCTGCGTATCAGGCTGAAGAATCAGCAGTACCATTCAGATCTTGCCAAAAATGGCTCTCCCGCCCGAAATTGCCACCTGCTGTGGGTTTCATTTATTATAGTTAAAGAAATGTCTACTCTGCATTCACCAATAGCTACTAATCTATCACTACACAATGAATGTTAGATTTGAGGAGCAGTACAACAACAGAAATGCAACCATGACTATGAAAACACCTGCACACTGTAATACACAGGATAAAAACTAAATTATCTATGTTCAAGAAGAATCTGGAAACGTTCTGGCTTACACTTCCTCAAAGTAGCTTTTAACAGCTCAAATAATAGAGCTACCAGTTATTGTCGTCTACGTTTCTGGCCTTCTGAAGAACTTTGTAAGTCTTCTTAATTATTACTTTAGGGTCTGTTTGAGGCCCACACCCACATATTTTATTACTGTAAAACGTAATGTACAATGGTGATAATGAGACAAGTAACTCCCTTATTTTGATTAATAATCTTAGATCCTTTAACCTTTTCTTCCAACACACAAATTTTGTTTTGTATTGATCCCTGCCAAAGTATGGTCTATCTAAATGCTTCCCTAAACGAGAATCAAATTGATGTTAATTTGCTAGCATAGGTACGAGAATGAAAGGGGTATGATACAGGCCTTTAAATTTAGGAATATGATAATGCTGGACAAGTCTTTTAACAAGACCAACTGCTATTTATTTACATACAACTTTCATTTCCCATATTATTAGCCTGAAATTCACTAAAAAAGTACAAAGGGGCCTTATTATATGCACAGTTTGATGGAAAAAGATCTTTTCTTATAGCATTTGAGAAAGTGAAATGTTTTATGCATTTAATGTGTAAAGAGGCTTTATTCTAATACATATAGAATGGAATTACATCTTGCTTGTGTTACTACTGTTACACAACCGCTTTGAGTTTCCTATGTATTCATCAAGGAGCTTGTTTTGTACTAACCCTAATGCTAGCAGCAGTAGTTTTTCAGCACTGCAGAGACTTAACTGACCAAAAAGCCAAATTTTCTTTGCTTAGACAGTGTTGTGCAGCACCATTCCACTCCATAAACCAAGACTCTTCTGCGTCTCAGCATTCACAGTATTGTTGAAATAATATTCATTCAATGAGCAAATGAGCTAAACAACTCATTCCCAAAAATATGCATCTCCACCTGTTGTAAGGAGTTTGACATAACACTGATGTGTGATCATTGCTATGTATGTGAATTAAAACTAACACTGTAAAATAAGAACCAACAGCATTTTTATAGGACAGCATACGAGAAAAGTAAGAATTGCAAACTATAAGCAAAATGAAGTATTCATTGGTTACAAAGCAGTAAATTCTAGACAGAAGTACCTAAACTTCTTTGTATACCTATGACACAAAAATCAAACACTGAGCCATTTTGTACACAATATGCTGAAGAACTTTCCACGAAAACAAAGATTCTATCAGAAACAGTAATATCTAAACCCACACGTCAGTCTACGGCTAAAAGAACAGGGACAAAGCAGAGGATCCACATAAAACAGAAGTCTGAAGGAAATAAAATAAATTGAAAACAGGTGCTAGGTCTGTCTGAAAAATTTGTACTTTCTGCTTTTGCAACATAAATGGTATTTGTTTTAACTCAAAGAAATATATTAAAGATATGCTTGCCTTTAATGATACTACCTTTAATGATACTTTACCTTTAATGATACTTTAATGATACCTTTAATGATACTAGCCTTTTCAGAACAGGAAAACAGGACTATTAGGTATAGCTTCCTAATTCTGAGACGCAATCTGCACAAGACTTTTGACTACACTAGCTCTACTATGCCATCACATTGCATCCACAGCTGAGAAACCATCACAAAATTGGTATTTTGGGCTTACTGGAGACTATTTCACATATTTAACAGGGAGATGACATACTGAAATTGTGTTTCATTCACCTAGGAGACAGGTAAAAAAAACCACAACCCTCTACTAATCTAAAAACTCACAGCAAAAAAAGTCTTAAGCATGGTCATTTTTCTTCACAACAGACTGCTGTTACAACTAATAACTGAATACACTTGATCAAGTACTTGCTCAAAAAATACTAACAGATTTTAAATTGTCATCGGAACATGCCGAGATCGAGGCCTTATAATTTACTGTGATAAAAAGAGAGAGAATAACCTTTCAAAGGTTCTCAAGAGATAAGCCGAAAGAGTAAAAAGACCAGAAGATTAACTGTGATAAGGGAGAAGTGAGATTTATTGATAAGCTGAATCAACGAGTTTAAGAGGAACTTTCAGAAGCTGCAAGTTCATTTCTGAAACAGAACAGTACATTTCTATGTGCATTCAGGGAGAACTGACCCACTTAGTGCCAGGCACATATTTTTTACATAACAAAATCAATAGATAAATAAAATAAATTCTTGCCCAAAACACAATTTATTAATTTTTGAGTCCTGTAATCATAATGGCTATTAATAAAAAACAGTAGATAAGAGGACAGCAAAAAGACTGTTCTTTAATCAAGAACAGATAAGAGGGAGAAAAGAGCGTTACTTTTTTAAATAGGCAGTGGGATGTAACTGACAAAGTGCTATAGTGAATAGGAGGGAGTTAAATATGTTAAAGATGAGTAGGGTGGAATGTAAAGATTATAGACATGGTAAAATTAGAGATCTTTGACAAAGATGACAAATGAAAAGCTTTTATTTATCAGGGTCTTTCAAAAGACTCATCAACTTTCCTAGGCATAATTCCCAAACCGTTTATAAATGCAAACTGTAAAACTACAGGCTTTCCAAAGATGCTACAATCCTAGAAAAATATCGTATCATTAAATCCTTATCAGCTTTTCAGAAGCACCCAAAGAAGTTTGCTGATCTTGCAGACAAGTTTGAAGGGCAAAGCCAAGTTCTGAGTAACCAAAAAGAAAAGCACCTTCTTGAAGTGAGTATGTTTTGTTTACAGGCATATCACACCACTTCATAGTATGGAGATGAAGTAGAGTACCAGTGTTTCTTACTCAAAATCAGATATATTGCTTGACTAACAAATTAACAAAAAAGCCCCAAAAGAAATACATCAAAACTTACCTCTGGCTTTGGAACAAAAGATTCACCTGGAATCATGAAACAGTTTTCAACAGTGCAGAGATGCTGAGACATGATGGAGAGTCTGCTACGTTGCTTACCTCCTTGATTAGCTGTAAGCCTCTGTTGAAGAATCAAAACATGTAAATCAGTGAAACTGAATTGACTATGTGGTCAGTTACATAAAGCTTAATTTTCAGTATAATTACAGTCAAAGACAAATTAAAACAAATAATTAATTGTTAAGAACTCAAAGTTTATGCCCAGTTAGTCTAGATTTTTTCTCCTCCAGCATAGCAGCATTTCACTAAAATACCATGCTAATTTACAACCCAAGTCCTGCAATCAAATGCACATGAAAAGATGCTCCTTAAAATTCTGCAGAACTAAAACTATTCTGACTGCAGAATTCAAAACAAACGTAACGCCAGCTGATGGTATTCTCGTGTCCTTTTTTCCTCACTGTTTCTGTATCAAATAATACTGGTTTTTTCCTCTTTCAAGATGAAACAAAGCTCCATAAACTCAGAATCAGACAGAAAACAGAATTTCTTCATTATTAACTGGTCTACACTTACAATATATGCAAGGAAGCTGCATCTACTTTACATAAATTTAGCATACCAAACAGTAAGAGCATTTAATACTTAATATGCTCATTTTAGCGTTCCTCTGGTTTTCCTAAGAAGTTTCTTACAAAGATTATCAAAGCAGCAGCCTGGACAAAGGTTGTCTACACTTTCACAACCTGGCAAGAAACATGTTCTGTGTATTCCGCCAGCACAAACAAGATTTAAACCAAAAACCATCCAGTAAAACAGTCTCAAATAGTAAAAGACATTACAGTAACTACTCAGAAATAGAATTTTCAAGATTTCTGTTCTTATTTACCACTACCTTAATTAAAAAAAAAAAAGCAATTTGCATATCTGATTATATCGGTACATCATGTAGCTTCAGATGAAAAGCCTACTGATGAAATGCTGCCATGCTTATTAAAAATATCCCTGAAAAGTAAAATTAAATGTATTGCTGAAGTATTTTGCTTTTTAAAACCAACTCTCCTGAAAGGCTGTTTTAGTATCAGCATAGAGCAAATAAAACACTTCTCAATGAGTTTTCAGAAAGAATGCTTGGTGCTTCTTTTTGCTTACATCAGCATTTAAAACTACCATCATCATTGTTTCAGGGGAAACCTATTAGAAAAAAAAACAAACAACACACCTCTCTATCGACCACCATTATCATTCTCAGAAAAAAACAAAACCAAAACAAAATCAAAACAAAAACCAAACCAGCGTGCAAAGTTGAACAGTGCAATCAGATACACACTTCCTTAACCTCTGAAGCGGAAATGAAGCAGACCTAATGACAATGCTTGTAGTGCTTCCAATGCCAATTCAAAAAAGCAAGTCTTTCCACAAAACCCATGTAACAAGCCTCAGGCAGTTAGTTCCTTCTTCTCAGCTGCAGAACAGATAACTTTACATCCACCTCTGTGCAGTAACATCTTATACAACTTCAAACCCCCATCAGCAAGAACATACTTGTATATGATCTGCTCCAGGAACACAAAAATGCTGAGAGTAGAATCGTTTGGGTTTGAAGGGACCTTTAAAGGTCATCTAGTTCAACCCCCCTGCAATAAGCAGGAACATCCTCAACTAGATCAGGTTGCTCAGAGCCCCATTCAACTTGACCTTGAATGCTTCCAGGTATGGGGTATCTACACCTCTCTGGGCAACCTGTTACAGTGTTTCACCACTTTCATTGTAAAAACCTCTTCCTTACATAGTTTAAATCTGTCCTTTTTGTAGTTTAAAACCTTTGTCCTGTTGTAACAGGCCCTGCTAAAAACTTTGTCCTCATACTTCTGTAATGTCCTATTTTTCTAGGGTTTTTTTTCTCCTCAGTTCTCAAAATCTAGTTTGTTCCTACATTTAAAACACAGATAGCATCTGAAACTGCACTTGAAGTTCAGCTGAGTAACATTTTGCTATTAAAATTTTTTGCAAGGCATGAGGCACAACAAAGATTCTGAAGCTTAATACAATCCAGTAGTACTTGACGTCTCTTTTAATGCTGCTCACTATCAACCACTAACTAACTTCAGGAACGACTATTTGTTTTGTTCTTCAGTAAGCTATACCATACAATTGCACTTTTCATAAATATGTATTAAAAACCCATTACCAAAGAATCTACAAAATCTGTCACAGTAATTAACCTATCTGAAGGATTAGACTGTCAAAGCTGACCATGTAAAGGAATATTAAATACATTTTAGTACACAAACCACTCTCTGCAAAACAACTGTTTTATTTTAGAACGTATTTATATCCAACCTGTATCAGTTACGAAAACATAAGAGTAATTTCTCTTCAGTTTGCTGCTAAAAAATCTGAATTGTTTTCCACTTTATAAGCACCTTTTGCCTAGCGTTCTAAATAGACAGCAGTGTTAGATACAAAATGATTTAAGTGTTCCACGTATCTGTCTTCTAGGTATCTAACAGTTTAGCACCCCACCTCCCAGCCTGCAGATCATTTTGGCAGAGCAGTTCAGGCAAACTATTCTCTGCCCAGTTTTACTCAAAATTAGAGCCTGACAACAATCTTATAGTTAAACTAAAATATGACTAATTCTAATGGAAGCGGGCCAGGAAGTACATGGCTCTGGATGCAAACTGAGGCGACCAAGGGCTGGGTCTGAGGAATTTGGGGCAAGGTAAAAATTCTTATCCACGAAGTAACTAACCAATTTACAAATTTAAACTACAGGGAGACAAAAATTATCTGCTCAACACTTAAAAGTGCCATTTTTACTGCTGTGAATATCTGGCCTTATGGTCCTTAACTGGTCTCAGAATTCAGCATATAACATAACTGCTGGTTCCTCATCAACCAAGTTCTAATCAATTTAATCAAATCACATCAGAACAGAGTGGTCTGTACTGACATAACTCACGCCAGTATACCTGCTATAAGGAAACAGAAGAGCAGAAAACTACCACTGCAACAAGGGCAAAGGTATTTTCTAATGTTATACTAGTAAAAACAAGCTTGACCACAAACAACACTATTTTCTTACTGTTAACATCATGTTATCCTAACTGATGATAAAGCACATGGTTTCATTCCATCACAGCTTCCTACCCTTCTGCCAAGTTTATGGCATATACACTGAGACTTTTTTGATATTTACACTCTAAGCTTAGAAACATGAGTGAGGACATCAAACTCCTGGGTATAATACATTTTCCCTTCAAGAATATCAAGCCACAGACATATAAAATATCAGCAGCAACTTACTTACTTATCTGCATGACACTGTTCTCTATTTCCTTGTAGTGAATATGTTTATGTCAAATTACAATTATTAACTTAAGCAACTCCAGAGGGCCAGAAAAAGACTGAGATTTTGATTACCATCCTTCCTCCTAACCATAAACCAAAATAGCTTCTCTCAAAGGAGTTTTTCATGATGTCAAATCAATTATGGAAACACAAACCAGAAACCTTGAACAATTCAGTCTTCGGTGGAAGATCGGAGTTTAAATAGACGTAAGAAAAAGAATCAAGAAATCCCAGAATGTAAACTCAGTAATTAACACTGATTCATCACTGACTGCATTACCTTGAACAACATACTCAGTTTCCTACTATTTCTAACTTCTCAGCATTCTAAGTACAAGGAACTTAAAGAGTGCATGGTATTTTAGATCTCACTGAGCTATGCTGGGTGCAGAAGCACTATAATCTGCATGTCACCAGTGGCGTATGCAGCTGGTTACAGCTATATAAAGTACTGAGTGCACTTATCCTCTCACTCAGTGCGAGGCCAATTTTTTCACTGCTGTCACAAAACTTTGCATCTTCCCCATTATCACTCTGCAGTTTACATCATAGTCCATTAGACATATTTTGCAACAAGATATGATCTCAAATGACATGAAGTTCTTCTGGAAAAGAGATATGGGTTTTTTTAATACCTGAAACCACATAAGCTCAGAACTGAATTAAGAAACCCAGCTTATTTCATGTTTGTCCCTGGTGTTCTCTAGAGCCATCTACTGGAAATATCAGTACTTGTCTTGAATGTTGATTGCAGGGCTAGAGTAATGACAGCACAATATGGTTTTCTGTGACCCCCAAAAATGACTGCAGACATGCCACTTGCATATATACTTATTACTAATTTAAGGGAAAAAAAAACCCCAAACCCCTGATATTTACAAACACTGGACTAATTACGTGGAAATTCAGTTTTCAGACTGATATGCAATTCCTTTTTCCTTTTAAGGAAGTGAGATGCTGGTAAGAAGCCATACTGCTTTCATAAATACAAAGCAGAAAGTCTTCCAGCCTTTGTAATACGATACATTTCATCGAATGGCAACAGAAATAAACTTAAAATCTGAAAGCACTGAGGAATATCAGCTGATCTAGAATTAATGATACTACATAGCTGATTAGTTTAGCTTTCTTTGAGAATCTAACTATTGACACAGTTTGCTCTTGGACTTGCTCTGACAGAACTCAAAAGACGCCTTCCTACCATATAAGATTGGCAACAATCTATTAATAATTCTGATTACCAAGTCTTGTTCAAAAAAGCAAGAGCCAGCTTCCATTTCTGTGTGTTAAGTGTTTGATCACAACTGGAAATAATGCTAACCTTCCGTTCTTATTTCAAGGAAGGTGTCTTTGTCTTTTTTTAAAAAAAAAAAAGCCTTTTAATTAAGAGAGCAAAGGAAATAAGTATCAGTGTATTTCTTGAGAGGATTGAAAGGTAAGGATAAATAGACTGATGAAATGGTGCATGAATGACCGAGAGAGAAGATAGTTAAAAACAGAAAAGTGCTATGGTATCTATTCATGCTGAAGAAATCAAGACTTCATAAAATAACAGATTAAGTACCTCAAGGAAATCTCTCCCTCCATACGAAAAAAAAAATAAAAAAAATATTGTGCTATGAAAAGATCAGAGCAGATGATTAATTCAACATTAAAATTCATAATTTATAGCCACACAAACTAAAAAACAAACTAACTCTTTCCTCTTTTTTTAAAGCCATCTAAGATTGTGTTTGTACTTTTAAACAAGAGGCTGCAAATTTTTGTTCCATTTAGCTTCTGTAAAATTTTGGAAAAACACTAATATCTTACCTCTGCAACTTCCTTCTGAAAAGTCAATGTCATCTGTGTCCTGCCATAAATAAAAGGTCCATCCTTTTTGGAAACATTTTCAAGCCATTTGATGATCAGAGGAGTTGAAACACTGAAGGGGAGATTCCCAATGATATGTATATCTGGTGGCTCTGTTAACATTTGATGGAAGAAAAACAACTGTCAAAGAGTTTTGGATGAGATTCTGCCATGAAAGAACATGTAAGAAAGATATGTGCATATCAACCTAGACTTAAAATATGAAAATAATTTTTATCGTGCCTCACCAGAATTATGCCTTTCCATTTACATTTGTCTTACACTGACAAAACTGTGTTACTATTCTCAGTAATTACTTGGAAAAAGTGGTTAGGTTTGGTTCTCATTTACATTTGAATAGATCAGTAGCTTTCAGCTGACTTTCAGCTCATCAGCAGATTTCAGCTGAGCTACTCCAGAATAGCAAAACTGTAACAACGGCAAAACTACAACAGTGTAGTTCACCAAGTCTTCATAATCCCCAAAACAATCACCTAGATCAAATTGGGCAGAGATCTCCTTCTGTGCAGAGTCCTCTGAAACCAGAAGGGTTTACGGTAAGTACAAGACTTAACCATTAAGTGATACGTATTGTTCAATTATGGATCTGATCAGTGTATGTGTGTTGTACAAACACAAAGCAGGCATTTCATTAGTGGGGATCCTTCTGTCTAACCAGCAGTCCAATAGAAGCAGGCAAAAAAAATGCAAGTGTATTGTTTCTTAGACACTACAGCACTTAATAACATGCATTTAATGGTTGGACTTGATGATCTTAAAGGTCTTCTCCAACCTAGTTGATTCTATGATAATATTAATTCAGATAATATTAATGTGGTTTTCTGGCACACTTACGTACTTTTTAGGCTGTGATATTTCTAGAATATTTGTGATATCACACACATATCAGAGATGGCCAAGTATCTTTCTAAAATGCACCAGTCTTTCGGATTTTCATATGACAATAATACAGAAAAATTATTTGCTTTTATACTTTCCAAGAGTCATTATTGTACAGTCAAGACATTCAAAGATTAATCACTGGAAAGCTCCTCACTGTTGACTAAGACGAATGACATACCAGTTCCACTGTTCTGTCTTAGAAGAGGATTCTGTTTCCTTCTAGGAAGGAAGAAAGCAAGCTCATCTCTCTCTTCTCACCTTCAAAATGTACCAGAAGAAAGTAACACCTGCACTGGGTGAACTCCAATTATACCACCACACTTAAGATGTAAGAACCCTTAAAGATAAAATAAACCAAATCCAAATACTAACCATCCTCCCAGTTCTTTTTTAAGTGCTTTGGAAAAGCCTTCTGCATCTGGTATGTCAGGATATCTCCATGAACAATGCGCACTTTTCCTGGAGCTGCTTCAGATAACAACTGTTTGTAAGCAAAAAAGCAGAATTCACAGTGAGTATTAACCAAAGGATTTCCAGTTTCAGCCACAGCAGAAATGAAAACATTGCTACGTATTTATCTTCAATACACAAAAAAGCACAATAGTAATTAAAACTGAGGTACTATTAGTAAGTATTTACTTTCAAAAAGCAAACACTAACAAAAAAAGTTTAATGTGTGACTCAGTAAACATTATTCACAGCTGTAGAATTCTCAAGAGGGAATTTAAACTTGAAAAGACTAAGAGTGTCTTCAACAAGGACAATTAACAAACCTGGGCCACTAATAGAAACCCACCTGATTTAAGTAATAATGCAAGCAGCAGGTTTTGAAAAGTTTTTAGATCCATTACCTATGGAAATAATGCTCATGTTGTTTATTCTGTCTCCCCTGCAGCTGCAGGGTCTATTATTCAATTTTAGCCATCTGTGATAGAAGGCTGCAGAAATATTCAGTCATTTTTATTTTTATATTAAAAAGGGGGAAAACATTCTCTCAATACTCCCTGTAGTACTCACACCATTAAAAGCTTCCCCAAAATGAGGGAATGAGTATCTAGCAGTAGAGAAAAAACTCAAGAAATTGCATCTTTTTAGACATTTAAATAAAATCCAGTGTTGCCAACTTCTCTATCCCACTTCTGCAGCTTATCTAGTATTTAATTAAGACTGAAATGCAAACTCAGAACAGGCTGTGGTCTTATGACCATCTCTTTTCATTTCTGGTGTCAGTTTACACTATCAGAACTAGCTAAGTTTTTTTGTGTTGTACTTATCTTTCCTCTTACAGTATGAAGCTTTGTACAAACAGCACAATTTAAAAGCAAAGTCAACTTTTACAAAGATTTGGGGGATATTTATTATTCCTATGTCAGAATAATGAAAAATGGCTCAAAGAACAATTTTGCTTTTGCACAGAAATCCAAAACCATAAACAGTTAAGTGCTAGTGGCTTAACTGCCGAAATAAACTGCTCACCATTGTTAGTTCCACCTCCAATCTGAATCATGTTTATATGCTATGGGGCACGAACAGCTTTCACAGGTCTCTGAGCCAAAGGAAGAGCTGCTTTCTTGTACTGTTCAACAAACTTCGGCATGAAATTTTTTTGAGTAGAAGTTTTTTTACCACCAAAACAGCTAAATTTTGTGTAGAGTACTAAAAAAAAACCAAAACAAACCCAAAGCTTAACTAAATCTATATGTTCCTATGTATTTTAAATGCAATTATTTTCAAATAGAAGAAATAAATCTAACCTCAACTCCAAACTATTTAATGGATTTTTCAGCATTACACTAGCAATTACATGGCATACAGGTTCACTAATCTGCCATGATTTGTCAAATCTTTCTTTGAAGCTGTAATAAATGCTGTAACAGGATGAATGATAATGTAAGATCAATAAAGTTAGAAAATAGCATAAGAGGAAGCAGACAGCTGCCTACACAGTAATGGATTAACATACGGTATATTGTTTTTTTAATAATGATTTTCATGTCAAGAGGACTTTGAGGTTTTTTTGAGTATCACAACATAAATGAGAACTGGATTTAATTTGCAAGTAGAAGATCACAGTTGTGTATTTATAATTTGAAATAAAGACTTGGAAACCCACTGAAACATTCTCCACTTTAAGGCTGATGTATGCAGCTAACAGTTCCGGGAGCTCTTGTGCACTAAGCACATGAGCCAAGTGATTCTCCATCATACAAATACTCTCGTTGATCACGCACAACCAAAAGGGCATGAAGAAAACATGAAGGGCACAGTTTAAAAAATAAAATGGTGTTCCTGGAAGAATTCTGTATTTAACCCACTCCGTGGCTGAGAGCTCCCTTTCTCTCCTCATCACTCTTTCGCGTGTAA
>NW_009913273.1:67201-71454 GCF_000696875.1 Nestor notabilis
GCATTTGGCACAGGGAATTTGTGAATCTTTAAGTGAGACAGAACTGACAGACTCTCAGCTTGTGTAAATTTTCACTCTGTACACATATGTTTTTCACTATATTTCAGTTTTGCAGCAAAGAGGATCCCAACTTCAATTTTCTGATAGAGACCACAGTCTGGAAAAGTTAATGAAAACGTAAGTATCTAAAGAGACGTTTTTAAGTAAGAGTCCCCAGTTGTTAATTTAATCTCTGATGTTTTGTTTTTCAAGCCTCAACCCATTTATAAGCATCTGGTTTTGATAGTGTTTTTAACAGGAAACCAGAAAAAAAATAGGTATTACAACCCACATTCTCATAAAAGAAAGATTAATTCTATTATGCATCATCTTATTTGGAGGGAAAAAACAAATTTAACAGTAATGGATGCAACATACATAGTTTTCATTCACATCCACTGTTACCGAGTTATAGCATCTTTATATTCAATAACCTCATTCAGACATATTTATTTCTACTGTAAGGAGGTTGCTAATTAAAAGTAATGACTAATGTTAATTCACGTGAACAGTAAAGATAATTACATATCCAAACCTCATTACAGACCCTGAAAAGTATACTTTTATTCAGAGAAATCTGTTGTAGTGGCTGCCTTCTGCAAGATTGGGAAAATTGTGTAAATACTGAAAAACCTGTTAACTAAAGTATCATTTAATCTGGAATTCTCTCCAATCCCAAAACGGTTCTTAAAATCTGAAACAGAAATGCAGATTTGCCCCCACTCAAGAGGAGTGAAAACACGAAGTTTTCATACTTCATAAAGATGGTATACTGTAAATTACTAATGGCTAAGCCTACAAAGACATAGTTACATGCATATTCAGGTTTAAGTATATCAGCATTTTCATTCATATCTTAGATTGGTTTTGTCCTACAAAGAGATGGTAGCAGTTCTCAACTGAACTGCCTATTTATTTTCACTGCTGATTTACTACAGAAGACACAGTACAATATAAGGAAAGACCTCTGAGATTGTAGAGGCACAAGAAAACAGTTAAATCTGACTTAAAATGAGATTTTTTTACGGTTTTTTGTCCTAGATTTATACATCCAAATTCCATAAACATGGAAATTTAATAGCAACACAAGTAAATGGCACTTGAAAAATGCCACAACAACTTGTGAACTTTTATCAAAAGAAAGGAACTAAAGTTTAAGAGCATTTTTTTTTCTTTTATGTAAAATAAACACTAGTTTATTCTTCTGTATTTGGATATTACCCATTCTGAACATTAACTGGAGTGGAAATACACTTTCACAATTTTATAAAGCATAATTATCAGGATTAAAATGCAAAATAAGACCAAAAGACATTATGTTCAGCCTTCAAACTATTAGTTCATCTGCATGGTGAAATGCAACCGAAGCATCTCAATCAGAAAAAAATAGACAAGACTCGACATTAAGTCAGTTGCAGGATCAGGTCCTGAGGGGTCTACGAGAAAGCAGGAGCAATTAATTGCTACAGTGTGTATTTTTATCTTCAAGCAAATGATAGCTCTGATTTAAGCCAAAGAAGCAAACCTATTTTCAATGCCAAGATGTCAGCAAGACACTTAGCACCTTTCTATTCTATGTTCTTAAACTGTTTTTATTGAATATTGTGGATATATTTATACAAGTTATTCTCCAGCTGGTACCTGTAATCCTGGAATAAATCGAGCATCTTTTTCAATTAGAAGGAGTTGTTCAACATCAGCACTGAGAATGGATCTGGTAATCCCTCCTGGCCCAGGGCCCACTTCACAAACATAGGCATTTTTCAGATTGCCAGCGTGTCTCACTATCTTGTCTGCAAGACACAAAGAACATACAAAGCTTTTATTCTGCAGAAGATCCAGCTCACTTAGATAAACTCATTGTTTATTGTTAAAACACAAGTGTGCTTACCTCAGAACAGACATAAACAGTGACACATCCCAGTTAATCACACACCTGCTAAACTGCAGAGAATTCAGATCTGTTTCGTAGTACAAGATACCCTCAAATATTTTAAAAATCCTATTTTCATCTTAATGTCTTGAATATACATTGTGTCTTATAGAATCAAATGAAAACAGAATATTTATTACTTCTCATCTGTAAATCACCAGGACTAATCTCCTGCAAGTTAGAACTTGTGTTCAACATCCCAAAGTCTTGCTACAGTATTTCACTACATTTCCTTGGAGCCTATGTTTCAAGGATATTTAAGAAGATACAAGATTTCAGTATGAACCCAGCAATTGTGTGAGGGAGGAGCTGGAGTAAACTAAGGGTTGGAATACAGGCAACAGGTAGTCATAGAAAGTGGGGCAGTTGAAAGATGAGGAAAGAATACCTGTACATGAGTGGAAGGATACAATACTGGAAGGTATTACAGCCAGGAAAGAAAATAGATTAAGGTTTTAAAATAAGGATTAAAAACATAGCTGATGAAATAAAGGTATCCTTGGGAAGCATGGAGAGAAGATGCTGGAAGAAATTTTACTGCTCATTCCATAACTTCTTTAATATGCAATAAGAAATATCTGAAGACTTGTCTACTTGTAAGGTTTTACTAAATGCATGCAGACATTTTAATTCCAAGGTACGAGTCCAGTTGTTCAGGAAGTGGAACTGTGGTTTATATTTGTACTCTAAATCTTTATCAACCTGCATCTTCAAATGTACTCAAACCATCAGCTACACGAGCTGCCCTGCATTTCTTACTGCAAAACCTAGCTACCACTAGGACAGTAAAGAAACCCACCATTGACTGAACAGTGACAGCTTTGCCATCATTGCAGACATGAAAATGGAGAAAACTGTTGAGAACAATGTAACTGGTTAAAAAAAAAAGCTACATTTCTGATAAACTAAGACAAATTACCTCCCAGCCACACTATATAATAAATAAAACTGCACAATTAGTTACAGTACTTTCTATGGTACATAATAATCTGAAAAAAATAGGATTTTTTTTTTTTAAATCAAACTTGTAAACTATAATAACACCTGAATGGTAAAAACACTATTAAGACTTGGATTTTTACATTTCAATCAATAATACATATTTCATATAGGAATATAGTTTCTACCTAAAGTTACCGGGTTGTTTATAACTAAACACATTTTCTAGGCATTTACAAGTAAAGCTTGTCTAAGCTAAAACTTTTAATATAAGTTTTTGAAGGTTAACCACTGAGCTGCTATTAGCTTGACAGATTTCATCATACAAACACCACCTCCATAGCTAGAATCAGGATTCCGAAGAAAACCAGGATACGTGTTTTATAGTAGGTAAAAATATAACAATAAAATATTTAACCTGTCAATCGCAAATCCAGTAGAAAATTCTGGGAAAGTTGTTTCTGAGCTTTAAGGCGAAAGAGTTTAATAATCTCTCCAACAGTTGGCAGGGGAGGCAGACGGAAAGCTGATACCTTTCCTGGAGCAGCCATAAGACAAAACTCTTGCTCCTTCCTCCTAGAGAGATATTTAAGAGATGGCTCTAGTATATGCAATAAATTCTTTTACACTTAACATTAAAAACAAAGTTTACAAACACATAATTCATAAATGCAAGTGCTAAATTTTAATCATCAGTATTTTGACTATTGTATGCGGTGCTTTTTACGTATTTGTGAGATTTTTGCAACTCTCGTTTTGTAGCTTTGCCCAAACATCAGGTAAAACAAAACCCTCCCACAACTGTTCAACACCAGTCCTTCTCACAATTGTTCAATGTCTATCTTTCATTACTGTATAAAAGAACCATTAAGGATAATCTGCTTGAATTCATGGCATCACAGAAAGACAGAATTTACTTGAAAGTGCCCCTAAAGAAAAATTAAAGACCACTTTTTATTACTGAATCACCTGCCTTTCTAACCAGAGGTAAGATAAAAATCCAAAGTGTGAACAATGGCATTAGCTAATTAAAAATAAAAATACTTTTCACTGAGGATGATAGTACCAAATGTTTTGCCTTTCTGTTACTTGCACTCGCCACCTCTGACCTCACCATTAAAGACCCCGGGGCCAACGAGGGCTCCAGAACTGAGAGCCCACCCTCTGGTAGCAAGGCCACAACCCTGCAGCCCAACACGAAACGGCCTGTCCGAGGAGCGGCCACCAAGAGCACTTTAGCTCTTAGCGACCTCACAACAGAGACCGACGCGGTCAAAGCCGCGGAGCAGCGGGACGAGGCGGCGGGAGGAAGAGGAGGAGGAGACGAGCCTCCAAGTGCAGA
>NW_009913273.1:71923-76058 GCF_000696875.1 Nestor notabilis
ATCCGGCTGCTGGGCGCCATGATTGGCTCGGGGTCCCGAGGAGGCGTGGCATACGCTGACAGGAGCGCAGCCGCCGTACTGCGTGCGCATGCGCGGTGGGCGGGTGGTGTGGTGGTTGTGGGCGGTGTATGAGCCATGCGGTTCCGCGGGTTGGGGGCTCGGCTCTATGGGGTCGGTCCGGCCGCAGAGGCCTCTCTGCGCACATAGTGTACATAGTCCGGAAGACTTTGGCTTGCCTGCCCGGGAGGGGTCCTGCTGCCTCCAGGCCCGGCGCAAGGCCCTGCTGGAGCTGCAGGCTCTGCTGGTGGGAGGGTGGGCGTGGAATGACGGTGACGCCGGCTGTGTGCGTTACCACCGCGAAGGGGGTTGGAGGCAATAAAAATACCCGGTTAGTCATCATTGTGGGTTAAAGTGTAGTTTGTTCTTTTCTGTGGTAACTCGATTTGTCTGACACCCTTTTCAGATGGGTAGAACTGTTACATGCAGGCTCTAGGAACAGGCGTTTGGGTGTTGGTGGTATGTTTTCAACTGATAAGGAAGTAAGATGGGAATGTAGGTTCACAGATTTGCAGATCAGCCTAGAATTAGCCTCTATACTCAGGGTGGATTTTTTCTAGTTTAATTTTTATTCTAATTGCTAGGCCATTTTGCAGCTAGACTGGATACTGCATGGATGCCTGGCTTAGCTTATTTATGTGTATCTAGGAGTGTGTTCAGGACCTATAGTTCATTTCCTTTGGAAATAAAATGTCTCTATATTTCTGTAAAAGTTTTTTTCAGTTTTAGCCTACAACATGTGCGTCTTGGTCTGACTGGGAAATTGGCATGGAAGGAAAAGATGTAATAATAGTGTTCTTATGAGTAATTACATTTTATAAACTGAGAAATTGCATGTTGCAATGGAATTGTAGCTGCGATAAACTGTACCAATTTACAAGTCCATGTGTTCATATATATGGGCATGTATGTATATGAATATATTGTCCAGTTTTGCTCATCCTAAAACTGACTGATAGCATTAGAAGCCATTTTTGGCAGAGTATTTCTGCAATATCTCTTGTCACAGTGGATTGAGGAAGCTCCATTCCCCACAGCACGTTTGAACAATTCTTGGATTTTAAGGTGGTTCTTCCATTTTGATTTATAAGTCTGTGCTTGATGACTATTATCACAGCAAAACTGATTGTTAAGGCATTTGCAGAAAGTTAAGCAGTTATTAGAAAGCCACAGATAATTGAGAGTATTGTTAGGTAGATGTGAGAAAAATGAAGACATTAAAGGATTTGCAGAAAGTAATTCCTCACTCAGGATAAATAATGGGTCCAATTCTAAATAGCTTTATGCATTAGACATGGCTTCAGCCATCAGTAGCCTGTCCTGGTTAAGTAGTAAAAGCAGATGCTGTAAGGTATTCTAGTATTGTCCTGTGAAGAACTGAGTGGAGGAAGGTTGATAAACAATATCTGCATCGGTATTTCTCTACAGATGTGGGCTCAGTCATGTTCTGAGATCAGTCAGGTTTAACACAGTTGGATCCTATGCGTGTGAGACAAATAAGATGTGTGTAAACATTAGTAGAGCCAACAGGAAGGAGCCACACTTAAAAATGAAGATGGAACTAATTAAGCAGTCATTAAAAACATTGGGAACTTTGCAACTGATGTCAGTAAGAAAAAAAGGTGGCCTAGGTTTTATTGTTTACATACAGTGGAATATTGGGATAAAATGTCATGGTCCTATTCGTACCTGAAACTCTGGAGTTTTGAGTTTGTGAGGTATAAAGTATTCATCTTAATACATATTATTTGATTTTAAAGTCATTATGAATTGAATAAAAAATGAAAGCTCCACCTGTGGTGAAAATGTGAGATATCAAATATTACTTGTTTCTTTGTCCTGTTCCAGAAGGGCTTTGTGAGATAATAATATGGCGATTTATCTACTTAAAATCTGGAGAAATTTGAATAAATATGGGCTGCATCTTAGGAGGAGCAGGTGTGAAAATGGCACAGGATGGATCAGTTTCATGACCAGATGAGGCATTCAGGCTATTTTAACACTAAAGCAAAAAAGATGTCAGTTTGAAAGTTTTTCTTGGTACATAGAATCATAGAGTCATACAATAGTTAGGGTTGGAAAGGACCTTAAGATCATCTAGTTCCAACCCCCCTGCCATGAGCAGGGACACCACACACTAAACTATGTCGCCCAAGGCTCTGTCCAACCTGGCCTTGAACACCTCCGGGGTTGGAGCATTCACAACTTCCTTGGGCAACCTATTCCAGTGCCTCACCACCCTCACTGTGAAGAACTTCTTCCTTATGTCTAACCTAAAGTTCCCCTGTTTAAGTTTAAAGCCATTACCCGTTGTCCTACCACTAGAGTCCCTAAGTCCCTAAAAAACGTCATGTCAGAATATTGTTTTAACAATTCATTTCATACTTGTCACCAAGGCTGAGCTTTTTCATCTCAAAGCCTCAAGTCCTCAGTCTTTGTATACAAATACTGTTCTGCTATAGTTAAAGTACAAGCCCTTTGTGATTAGATGCACATACAGAAGTCTTCGGGTACTTCATGTGGCCATAACTCTTACTGTAATAAGAGTGATAAGACTGACTTTTTGGTATTTGTGTAGAAACAAAGGGTTATGAGCACCATGGTCAGGACAGTCCTTAAATATGTAGAAAGCAGCTGGAATATAGAGAGCACTACCATAAACAGCAATAATAAAGCTTTCATGACTCCTCAACTTAGACTTCGAACAACTGCATTTTGATGCTGGAGATTGGCCCAAGAATCTATTAAAGTTTTAAATTTCTTTTCTTTCCTTCCTCCAGGGTGAGAGTAGTTGACCAAAAAAAAACCAAAACAAATGAAAACCAACATTTTGAATGCTGGTGAAATACTTTATTTTGAGAATGGCAGGAATCCACTATCGGAATTATTTTATCATTCTGTTGTGCCTTGACTTTAGAGACAGAACCTGCTAATTTTGAAGCCAATGAAACATTCGGCATGGTTTCCACAGATCAGATAGATGCCATGGAAAAATAAACTGGGCATTTCAAGCAGCTCAAGATTCAGGTCCTAATATCAGTTGTGCAGAAACACCCTTATGGGATTACATGGAGTTCTTTTCTTGACTGCAGCTTCAGTTCAGGTTGCAAGGGTTAAAACCAAAGTTGCAGCCGTAATCATGAAGGAGCATGTGCACCAGTGGAAGGCTTCTGCAGTAGTTACAGAACTTCAGTGGCAATTTCAGGTTTTATTTTTGCAGACTTGCTGAGGTCATTCATAAGTACTAATTGTTTACCGGTTCTATGTTCAGGTTGTTACAATTTAAAAATAACCACCTCTAAAAGGAGGTACAGTGTGACTGACCTAAAATGATTGTGTTGCTGGGATTGTTATTACTAGTTTCATGTTATGGCATGGTGGTGTAGAAAATGGGGTTCACACCATGCTTTTGAAATGCCACACTCATTCATATTATGAGGCAGAAAAATTTATTTGACAATTATTTTACATCATCTTAAATAAGATGACAACTTGTTAGTGGTCAGATTGCACTGAAAAATTACAAGGAAATGTAATACCCAAAAGAGGTTAGATACAGAAAATCTTTTATTTTCCAGCCTGCTGGAAGTGTTTTCATACCACAAGGCCTCTATTCTTTGGTTCTCAAAGACACTGTTTTCTATTGTTTGTTAAAATAAGATGTTTTATTATTTCTATTGCACTACCTCATAAGGATCCTAAAAAGATTTTAGAAGCCCACTGCACCAGGCACTGTACGAACACACGGTGACTGCCCTCCCTCAGGAAAACTGTTACTGGATAAAATGCAGAAGAAAATAAATTAGCAAATGGGAAAAAGGTTAGGTAAGATAACAGCAGAGAGATGTTTATTTCCATAGTCACAGTAATTTTAGAAGCCACAGACTGCAAAGAAGTGCAAAACTGTCATGAAACATCTTCAGTATTAACTCTGTAGAGGAACTGCAAGATTGTTTCTTGCTCTTTAATGTAGAGGCAGTACATTTTAGAATACCTTTTTTTAACTAAATGTTTTGCTTAGTGCAATAGTTACATTCAGTGTGAAATAAAACAGGATATAACTATATCAATGTCTTTC
>NW_009913273.1:76089-163489 GCF_000696875.1 Nestor notabilis
CAAAACAATCCAGTTATGGGGAAAATCTTCCTAATTTTGTCAGTCTACCAGTGTGGGTTCATCAAGCTGCATTATGATCAAGAACAGTGTTTTCCTTGTTACCACTTCAGTTATGTTGTGTAGCAAAAACTAAACAGTCAAGGAACAAAGAATTCTGTGAACAGAAAATCTGGCAGAAAATTCTGTCCAGACTGCTGTGTTCTTTGCTAACATAACTCAGGAAGTACAAAGATCCATGGCTTTCAGTATTGCCACAGCAGATGTCTAAAAATCATTATATTTATTTTAAAACATTAGAGTTTCTTTTAATGCTTGATTCTTCTGATGCGCCTTTTGACTTGTGAGCCGTTTAATCTACTCGGGTCACATTGTCAAGCTCTAGCTATAGCCATCCATACTAGAACATTTATTTTTAATTGACAGTTTTGATTTCCTCTTGATTGTATCCTTTTAGGTGCTACAGCGTTTAGAAGGAATATCAGTTAATGGAAAGTTTGGGGTAAAATTTTAGTAGTGCCAGGAAATTAGGAGAATCAAAACTCCTCTCACATTATCTGCTGGACTCTGTAGAAATGCGGATTTTCACACTGCAAGTAGAACCCAAACCACAAACCCATGAAACTAATGGTGCAGACTCAGCACTGCAAGCCGCTGCACCATTATCACCCATTTATCATTGGGAATGTTACAGCATTGTGGAGCATTGGTGTTTTAGTGAACTTGGTCTTGTTCACTCAATACCCAGGTCTCCATCTTGGAGAATGTTTCTATGAGGGAAATAGTTGTTTGCGTCTTATTTAGGCTCTTTGGCAGAGTGTTTTCAAAATTGATATTCCAGTTTTAAGCATTAAATATCCCTAAGTTAAAGAAAAAAAAAAAAAAGAGCAAAAGCTTTCTCCCTACTTGCAACAGCTCCCACAAAGATTTTCATTAAAAGTACAGCATACAATATCAGCTGAAACCCAGACTTATACTCTGATTGTATATCATGAAAAATTAATACAAAATCACATGAACCTCTGAGAGGCCTGTGGAGTGTGTACCATCACACAGATAACAGCATTCATAACCACACTATGTCAGCACCTACCACCTGCACCTCCTTCGCAACAATCTGATTTATGGTCTTATAAAACCAAACCCAGCCACAGACTCAGCGCTGCACAGAGCCTGTGTGTTCCCCATGAGAGGAGATCAAAAAGCAGGCTCCATCCCTGGGTTCTCCTTTCCCGCTGCCCCATTTTCTTTGGGGCAGTTTAAAAACATATGTTTACCTTATCTGGACTTACTGGACAATGTGCTAGAGTTAGATGAGGTCTTTGAACTCCTCCTTCTTCTATGCTGATGTGAGGCAAGTCAGTTGCTGCCCAATCCCTCAGAAATAAGCGGTACCCTTTTAAAAGTGCCTAGTACCTGTGGTGAGTTATTTATGCTCTCAGAAAAAGTGGTACTCAGAAAGAGTACAGAGAGGAAAGCTTTTCGCTTCAGTTCTCTACCTTTTGCCTTTCAAGTACAGAGGTAGGAGAGGGGTGTGCAAACTTGAGCACAGAAGGATTTCTGTCTTCAAAATGCTGAAGGAGATTTATAAAATGCAGAAGGCAGACACTTGAAGGCATGAGTATTGGTCCAAGCTCTCTGGCCACTGGGTGCCACTCTTGTTCCACGGCGTGTGAACTGCATAGTCTTTAGCAAGGATCAGAAAGTTAACTGACTCCACCTTACGTCCTTATGTCGAGTCAGGCTGCCAGAATACGAATGCTGTATAGTCCGCCTAGCAGAAATAAAAAGCAGAAGGTCACTTAGACACTTACAGTAAGCAAGAATGGAAGATTTAGCAAGCAAAATCCAAGCCGTGAAACCTGGAGATTCAGGTTTACTGAATATACCACATGAATGGGTAGGGTGTTAATCACAGTTGCTCTGCTTTTTGGGAGCTCCAAAGGAGGCTAGGTCAGAATTTGTATTTTTCTAAGAAAAAGATAGGAAGACTGGTCAAAAATCTGTTTTAAAAAGAAAGCATTTCATGAACTGTTAAATTTTGTCAGATTTTTGCATCTAATGCAGCTGGTACAATAAAACATAATGCATCTGTCTGAACCTTGACCTGCGTGCATCATGAGGGTGCTGTAGCTACCACAGCATTCTGACCATATGTTTCTGAGGTGGCAAATGACTGCCACTGCTGTAGTGATGAGCATGGGACAGTAATGCTAGCTGGAACAATTTCTCTGTTGAGACTAAGGGAAGTGCTAAACTGAAATTAAAAATCATCTGCAAGAAATTGCTCCTCTAATCAACAGTGTGAGCTTTTTCTAAGTATGTTGTGTTGAGGCTTTACGTGGCATAAATTGCTACAGTTCTGTTAAAGTCATGGTGACTGTGCTGACTTTGAGCAGGTGGGAATACTTTGTAATTCTTTCATGTCTTGTTAGTTTGATTTGGTTTAAAACCAAAATTAACATCTTTGAAAACACAACAGTGATCTGCTTACTTCCAGATATATTCTGTCATACTGCGGTCTGAAAGTGTAGGTAGATGGGAGATAGACTGATTTCTTTTTCTGGCACTTCACTTGTGAAACTCTTGTTTGAAGTTCATTTGGAGCCACAGCTTTGCTCAGGCTGCTAATGAATGTGTCTTTTTAGCCCTGTATATTAAAAAGGCACTATTCAATGTAGTATTCAAAGCTTAGAATGGATTTATGGGTTTTTTTTATTGTAGTTATGCCAGAAGCCCCCGACAGAACTCCATATCAGAAATTGTACTAACACAGCAGAAGATTTGACCTCTGACAGGAAAACCTTGCCATGTGATCCAGAAGAACAGGTAAAAGTGGATACTGACAGATTAAGAGAATAAGGAGGCACTGAGTTAGTACTGGTCAGCATGACAAGCAGTGGTCTCAGCAAGGCAGCATTTTTCACGTAGCATCACAAAAGAAGGATCTGAAGGGTACAATAAGGGAACTTTGAAGATGTTTACAGGGAGGGCAGAGAGGAACAAACATCAAGGTGCTTCTTTGAAACATGGGCTGCTCTCATGAACCAGCTGTCCTCTCAACAATGAGTAAGTTTCCAGGAATCAGACTCAGAAAACTTTGTAAAGGGGCAAGTGAACGTGAGGGTTTGTGGCATGTGTTGCAATATAAAAGGTGAAGCAGTGGAAGGCATAAAGAGAGGATGGATCTGGCCAGAGTGAGAGAGGTAGACAGATATGTGATGAAGGATAGATATGACAGGTGGGACAAGGAAGCATTTATGAAGGCCAGAGAGAAGGTGATTTCCATATGCAAGGTATGAAGAGTTGAGAACTGGATAAAAATTTTAACTACATGAGTTAAAGAGTATCTTACAGACATTGTGCAGAAAGATCTGCAAGACGAAGGTTGGGAATGAGGCCCAGTTAGAGGTTCAAGGTGATAGTAACAATCTGATTGTAAGAATAGATAGGAGCACAGTGGTAATATAGTTGACAGTGATCAGAAAATGTATTGCTAGGAATGTGCATGAAGAACATGGTTTTGTCCAGACCGTGCCATCCCAGGGCTCATTCAAAGCACACAGGTATACACTAGAAGCTTTAGCTATTGCCCCCTACTCTTAGCATATGCTAAGAGTGAAGTGAGAAGATCAACATCAAAAAGCACTTGTGAAAGACTCCATGCACTGGATATTGGAAAAAAATTAGGAAAGTATTTGAAGGAGACTACTAGGGCTGAAGCTATAAATGAGAAGGGTATGAAAACTTGGATCTGGCTACAATCTAGAAGAACAGCTGAGCAGAGAAGGAGACTTAACCAAGACTCCGGAAATTTGTTGCTCTGACTGCCTCAAAAACTTTGTTTCTGTGTTAAATAAAAGGCCTTAAACCAGGAATTAAAATCAGCAGATACTGTTACAGTAGTGAACAAGACATTACAAGAGGAGTGGAAATAGGGCATTGGGGGATTTTGGGGTGAAGATAAGTGGCTTATATTTGATGTGAGAGAAATTGAGACTTCCTTTGATTAAACCCACTGTAACTAGGCTGCAGAGGACCTAAATACCTTATTAGATATTACTAAAACCTGCAGTCAATTATCTGACTCTGTTAGAGAAAAAGTCCTGAGAGACTTGAGGAGTTGTCTATGCAAGAACTCGTTCACAAGGTGGTGTATCAATGTATATGTCTGAATATACACAGTAACAAAGTATCTCATCTGCAAGTTGTCAAACCATTCCATCTAGCCTTAACCCCAGGATGTGGAACAGGTACAGTTGATATAAGAACTAGAGAGGCAGTTAGTGTAACTCTTGGTTTTCAGGAATAACAGAGCTTGCCAATATCCATTCATTAATGCAAGATTGTTTTATCAATGGCTATTCCCCAAGTCTCTTGCATTTCATTAGTTCAAAGCATCAGACTGGGTCAAATTCAGTTGCTTTGTTTTTAGTACCCATGTAGAAATCAATACATAATGCAGATACTACAAGATAAAACAATTGGAACTTTTTGAAGTGAACTGTTTTCTGCAAGTATTTCTTGGTTGTCTTTAATAATCACCTCGCAAAGTGTTTCTTTTCACTTAGGCAGTGATTCCATATGGTTAGAAAGGTGCTCAGCTGACCTGGTTATAAACACATCTGACACCTTCTTAACCAATCATGTAGCTTCCTCTTTGAGATTGATGATAGGTTTTCTTTGAGGAGTCGTTTAGGTCCTCTGCCAAGACACATACTTGAATTGTTAAGGTTAGTTTGGACAGGCAGCTTTGAATTTAATACATCTGCCCTGTTTTCCAAAATTGCAGTAGACTTATCGCGGCCACATTTCCCTACTAAAGAAATGACACTTTCAGATTCCCTACTAGCCTTGGTATCTCAAATAAGACATGACAATTACTGACAATTTGGTGTTATATTTCATGACAAAGCAAAATCTGATCAGCTTTTTGGTAAGCAACTGAATTATGTTGCTATGGAGAATACAGTGTGGCATATAGGATCCAACTCCATGAAACTTCTTCAGGTTGAGGATGTATCAGATCCCATTTTTACTTCTGGTCCCTGTTAGTTTGGTTCTTTGTGTATGGGGCTTTATTTTGTTTGGTTGGTTGTTGTTTTTTGTCTGTGGGGGTTTTTTTCCCCTGCATGTTCAATATTCCTTGGTGCTACCTTATGTATAATAATGAAAAAGGAGAAAATTCCATAGATGAACCTGAGACTTGTAAAATTGCAAACAAGAAATACAGCAGCGTCTTTAAAGAATCACAGAACTGTTTAGGTTGGAAGGGAGCTCTTGAGGTAATCTAGTCCTGTGTTTCTGTTTGTGCCCATATCCTTTTGTTCTGTCACTAGGAACCACTGAGAAGGGTCTGGATCTCTTTTCTTCGTTTTCTCCCATTGGATACTTACACACACTGATAAGATCCCTTGAACCTTCTCTTCTCCAGGCATTTTCAGCCTGTCCTTTTGTGAAAAATGCTCTGGTCCCATAATTGGTTTTGTGGCTATTTGCTGGACTCACTCTGGTAAGTCTGTTATCTTTCTTATATTGGGCAGCTCAACACTGGACCCAGCAATCCTGATGTGTCTCACCAGCACTGAACAGAGGAGAAGGATCACTTCCCTCAACTGTTTCACCATAATGCAGCCCGGGATTCTGTTGCTATTGAATGATCTTGTCACACTGGGAATCAAGATCTGGTGTTGGGAAGCCCTGATCCCTTCTTTTGGTGCTATCATCATCAGGATGCCTACCTTCCCTGTGGTACAGGGAATTCTGTAAGGGATAAACTGGCATCTCACTTGCCAGTCATTTGAAGAGTGGACTGAACAACCTGGTCACCTCTCTTGGGATTTTTCCTTCCCCAGAAACACAGATGGTTTTCAAGTCAACCTGCAGAGACTGTTTTTTGAGGGTACTCCATTATCCTTCAGTGAGCTACCATCCTGGACTTGATTTTCATTGGTTTGAAGTGATAAGAAAAAAGGATGGTTTCTTCTAAGCCGTTACAGAAGTGTACAGAACTTGATTATAATAATCCATAACAGGAATCAGTGTCCTAGGTCCCAGTTTCAAGCCTAAACCTATATAAAGCAGGGTCACGGCCATTTGCCATCATCATCTTACGTGACTTCAGCATCAGCGTCTCTTTGGCAACATGGTAGGGTCCACAGCTGCATCCATAAACATACCTGGGGCCTGTCACTCAGCTTTGGGAGTTCTAAGCTGTCTGCAGTGTACTTCCCATTGTAGTTTTAGAAGCTCTTCAGCAACCTTTGTGATACAGCTACAGGTACTCAACATGAGGGAATCATAGACATTAGATTTGTGACTTGTTCACAGTGAAATAAATTAAGGACTTCTCCTTTGTGCTAAGGTGCTCACCACTCCGAAATCACTTCTGTTGTCTACCATGATTCCCAGTGTATGTGGACAGAAAAAACTTGACCCAGTCTAGAAGGAGAGCTGCCTAGAAGTTCAGGAGGAGTTGACAAACTTCTTAAGTCTTAAGACTTTAGGCTTTTGGCTTTTTTGGTTGTCTAGAGCCTCAAGTCAAAATTCTATCAGTTTTCTGCATGTTACATCATTTCCTCAGGGCTAGAGACATTGCTGGAAGCAAAACTTTGTATGGTGCAAGGTAGAAAGCTATTGCAAAATCAATTATTCAGCAGGGGAACATGCTTCTGGGGGAGCTGCACAAACTTCTGAGCTGCAGTGATGTTGTCCTGGATATGAGTCTGAAAAGAACATTTCCTGCCTTAATCATCATCGGTAGACATCTTCACTCACATGTCTACTAGTCAGGGATGGCAGATCTATGCACCATTTCAGTCACACAAAGCAACCCATACATGCCCAGGGTATTTATAGGCCTCACAGATGACTCTGAAACATCTGTAAAGAAGCTGCTGCTATATTATCCTTCCCTCCCCTTGTGTGCCACTACCTTAAGTGACGTATCTGGGCCCAGTCCAATGGCTAGAAAAAGAACTGTTGGTAGGCCTCCACAGGTTTTACAGCCTCCTACAGCTCCTGCTTCCCTAGCACCCATTCTTCCATGACTGCGGCCTCATTGTCCACATTTGCTCCACTATGGGACTAATCTTCATATCTTCTGACTATTACAAAAAATTGCCAAAGCCTTGTTGGTTTGCATCTCACAAGTGGTCTTAGTTTGCATAAATCACAACAAATCTGAGCACCAGGCAGAAGATGCTAATCCTCTTCCAGGGCAGCATAAGGAAGCCTTCCAGCTATTCCTGGTTGAGGCCAAAACCATGCTTCATCCAATGGCCTCTACAAATGCTGTGCCCCATGTTATGCTTCCTCTGCCCCACACTTTCCCTTAGCTTCTTCTGAATTACAATGTGCTGTTTCCAAACACTTTGAAAGGCCTTATACCTTTGACACAGGTTAGTATTGAAAATACTAATCTATATATGTCATATATTTATGTCACATAGATGCCTGCATTGTATTGAAAGTCAATGTGATTTAGTCTCCTAACTCAATTCCTTTTGAAATGCTACCTTTGATAATCTTATGTATTTGATGAAAAATCCAGTTGTAAATATAATTTTGATTTAGTTGATAACCTAGACAAGTAAATGCTACGATTTTCAGCAGCTGTAGCATCATTTAGAGACATTAGCAGGTGTGGTTTTATAGCCATATACACCTGATCATCTTCTCCCAGCCTAAACACACATTGAAATCTCATTCTTGCTATTTCAGAAAGCAAAGTATCCAAACAAGAACAGCTAGGAATGCAAATAAACTGGAAGGGTTTGAAAAGACTGTTATGGACAATGTCCCAAGTTAAAGTCATTTTGCAAAATGTGAAAGTAACTTGGCAATATTCCAGTCTCATACCCTTTGTAAGAATGACCTGTGTTGTTTCCCACTCCTAAGGGAAAGGGATCTGCTCAATCTATGCTTGGTTTTTATTTTTATATTCTTCCAGACATCAGTACAGACAAATTATTCTGGTTAAAAAATATGCATAGTTGATGCCATCAGTGTCGTTGTTGTGCTTTGATACTAGAATATTCCAGTCCTTTACTGAAGCAGCTGTATAAGACTGAGCTGACAAAGGTTCCTCCTCTAGAGCTTCCCAACAGAGCTGAGCAAGGAGTAACTCTGTGCAGATAATTAAAGGATACTTTTTGCATAAACCTTTTTTTTCAGTAGTAAGTTGTTTTGTGTTTAAATATCTTAGGTGGTCTTTGTTTTGTAGAAGATTTTAATTTAATTGTTCATGTTTTCCCTTCCTATCACAGAATCTAATCATGTGCTCCATCCTTTTAGTGACTGGGTGGAATTTTAAGGGGCAGCATACTAAAAAAGTATTTCAGCTGCGGAGCTGCTATCATTCTGATAGTTTGGGTTCAACCCTACATGAGATCATTAATTAGCTTCAGTTCATGAAGCAAGCTTTCAATGACTGAATTTCTAGATTGATATTGTCTTTTAGAATAGTTTTCATTCCTCTGCTTAACAGTCTGTCCCAGTGCTTTGTGGTGTTGGCAGCTAGCAGAGTTGAACTCACACAGTAAGATATGAATTACTTCTCCCCCTCCTCCCCAGCTTATGTTATTGACAGGGAATTTTGAAAATGTATAGATCCATTTTCTCCTATGAGTTTTAGATTTTTGTACACTAGTTAACACCAGTCAAAAGAAATAGGATATAATCAGCATAATAAAATACCTTCTGTTCTCTTCCTCCTATCACAATTGCAAACGTTCATAAATGTTTTCTGATTACTTCTGCAGGAGGTGAAGTGTACTAAATCCTTACTCCCCTAGCATTAATTTAATAGAAAATATTAGTAAATGGAATGAGAAGGAATGAATTTACTCTGTAAATAGTATTATTGCAGACACAGCTTTAATGTACCTTTAAGCAGGGTAATAACCAAATACCATTAGGACTATGGAGCCAATAAGAGAGGTGATAAAGAGTCAGGATGAAGACTTCGTATCTGTTTTTTTTAGAATTTATTTTAAGCTGTTAATGGAGGGTAGACATAAGAAATAACTGGGTACACCTTTGTAATCTTAGAAAATTCTCTAAGTACAAGCAAATGGCAGAAATCAGAAAGCAAGCAAATGTAAATGTAGCCTCAAATGGTCATAAAGGGGTAAATGCATCCCAGGAAACTGGAGCAGAATTTTATTTACTTACCTAGCTCTATTACTTGTTATTGTATATTCTTTACATGAAATATTTAAAGAGGAGCTTTAATTAGGAGTTGAATTTTCTGATCTGTTCTACATGAAAATGAAATCTTGATTTTCCTGACAGCACATTGCTGTGCTATGTGGTGTTTAGCTGGATCCTGTTACTGTGCGAGGCAACAAGCATTTTCCTGTGCTCTTTGCTCAGAGTAGGTTCAGGCTTGAGTCCAGCATCAAAATCTGTACTCAGACATTTAGATAATGCTGCTTAGTAGAAAATCTTGTTGCTTTTCTGATACTTTTTGTTGGGGTTTTTTGTTCTTTTTTTAAACCACCTATTTTATCACAGAAATCACTCATTGTATGTCAGAGGACCTACTTTTCATGCAAATACTTTATATCATACGTATAATTCTAAGAGTGAGCAAGCATGTATCATGCTGGTCCTGGGAATCAGAATACTTGCCTTTCAAACCATGCTGCCTAGTAACAATATTAACCATTGCCACTAATAAGAAAATAATTCAGTTGAGTTTTATGTTCATTCAGAAAGCTCACAGATATTTTTAAGGATCATGTAAAATATACGTAATGCAGTTTATGGGAGAGGAAGATTGCTGCAGCAGTTCAAGGAATAGTCTTGGTCCTGAAGGCTGTGGTTTAATCCTTGTTCTGCCATTCCTTTGAGAGCTTGAGGCAAATCACTTAGTATTTCAATATCTCTGTTCCCCGTCTAAAACTGGAAGTAATAGATTTTCCTCCTGACAAGGATATTATGAGAAAACATACATTCAAAAGGATTTTGAGCCCCAAAGGGACCATTACACCTTTTACCCTTGATGCTTTAGGAGCAGCAGCCAATAATTTGAACTCAGTAAGTGAGTTGCACCAATAACTTCCACTTAACTGAGCCTAACTTGTGTCTGGCGAGCATAGATCTCTTCCAGGGTAGCACCCAGGCTTGACCGGATGACAGCAAGAGATAGAGGTTTTACCATTTCCACTGGGGCCTTCCAGTAGCTAACCACCTCCTCTGTTAAAAGTGAGTGCCTTTTTACCTCTTTGAAATGGTTCTTGTTATGCTTTAATATGCTAGATTAAAGAGCCTGCTAGTGCCTAGATTTTCTCCACATGAAGGTACTTGTATGCTGTTACAGAGTCATCTCATAATCTAATTTTTGATATGCTAAACTGATTGAGCCCTTTAATTGCAAGGTGTTTTCTCAAGTCCTTGAATATGTCTGTGGCTCTCCTCCCTAAGATGTACAACAGAACAATTTGCAATATACCAGCATTAGTCTCATCCCTCCCATGTAGAAAGGAACAGTTATCTCTTTTGCTGCATTACTTTACTAAGTGTGTGTGATGAAATGTTTATCTGGTAAAGCAAAGCCTCCATTTCTTCTTCAGTGTCACTAATTTCCGAGGTCCAGCAGTATGCTATGAGTTTGGCATGCTTCCCATGCCCTGAGGTGTGCAGCTTCTCAGTTGCCTGTGTTCAGACAGTTTTTCTTTGTGTGACTGCTCTGTGACATTGCCCATTTGTTAAAGCTTTTGAAGTATTCAGACCTTTTTTGGTGAAACAGACTAAGGGTTTAGAATAAGATTATCTATCTTATATGTTGGTTGAAATTGATTGGCAAATTAAGCAGTATTTGCTGAGGAGTAGAGATGCAGAAACGAGAACCGACCAGTAGACAGACAGACACATCATAACTGTGTAAGTCTTATTTCTTTAGGGAACCACATTACAACCAGTTATTATGGAAAATGCAAATCTAAGAATTGAGATTGGTCTTACTTGGCTCCCCTGAAAAAGGGACAACCAATTTCATGCCCCTATATAAGACAAGATTTATTTGCAGAGCAAAGCCAAGGAGATTCCTAGTTTCTTCATTAACCCTGTAAGAAAAGTCTCTAATTTAGGAAAAACTTCCCTGTGGAGGCATTTGGTGTCTCGCTTGAGCAAAGCTCTCAAGATATGGACTGAGCCTTGGCCATTTGTCTAATGCCCTTGAAGTAAAAACACCATCTTAAACGCTTTCAGCTAAGCATAAGCACAAATGCTTTGCTGAACTGGAGCCTTGTGTAGTAACATTAATAATATAATATGCATTACATGTATGGATATAATTGCATCCATCCCCCAAAAGGTGTGTCCCCACTTACAGATTTCATTATTGATGGCTACCTACATGTATAGCAATCGGCGTGTGGTAAAGTACTGGCTATTTCATTGTAAACAAGTCAGACAATTTTAAGTGAATTAGATCTTTTCCTTCAAAGTTCAGTGTTCGATATTTGCAGTATATCATTCTGCACTGACATTGACTAACTGAGCCAAATTCTACTGTCCTCATTTTGGCAAAACTCCAGTTGATTTTATTGTCTGGACTCCAAAGGTCTGGTTCTGCAGAATGTCAAGCAGATGCAGGTTTTTTTGGTTTCACTAAAAGCTCTCTCAGCTCAGCACCTAACAGCATCAGAAGATTTTTAAATTGTTTTCGGGACTGTTTACGAATGCACAATGTTACAGAAGGATGATGTACTTGCTTTAATATACATAGGGTGGCCAGCATTTGTGATTATGCTTGATGTCTCTTACTATAGATGCATTTTTGTAATGATGACCACAGCTTCCATTTAATAAAATATTTGACATACATTCCTATTAGAGAAATTGCACTTGGGCTTGTTTGTATTACACAAGGTCCAGTTCAGTCAAATCCAGCTGTTATCCACATGATTTATATTTGAAGTAACTTCTGTGTTGACCAGTATCACAGCATACCTTTGTTTGTTTCATCCTCAAACCTTTGATATTGCATTCAATGTTCTCCAGCTGTGCCTCTTAACTATCTTCCTCTTGCCAGCATGGTAAGGAATCTGATAAAGAGAGATCTTAAATGGCTAACTCTACATTGGTATGCGTTCTGTGTAACCCTCTGAATTTCCTTAGCAGCACACAAACTCAGAAAATTGCATGGATATTTTCCTAATATTAATGAGCAAATGATGGGCATTCTACAATCTAAACAGTTTTATCTGAATATAATCTAAGTATAATTAATGAGTGTGATGTGTTGCAGGTTGATTGTATGCATGTGACCTTTTAAATTCAAAGTTTGTCTTTAGTTTTTTTAACCTTGATCAGTTCCTGGAAACATGAGAATAAATACATTGTGCTTGTTACCATAAGAGGGAGTTGTGGACATCAGCTTCTGTGAGACCTAAACCAGATAGATAGATTTCTGCAGATTTCTTGTGTGTGTTCATGCCACAGCTACTGTGTGCTAGTTTGCACTTGTGCATGCTTCCCTATCTTTGCTCACAAAGTCCCACTTTGTTCAGTTTTTTGACAGCAGTGATTTCTGTGAGGGTTTTTGCAGCCTTGGGCAGTAGCAAGAGGAAAGATCTGTTTTTGTGCAGAGAACCCCTCTCTCAAGCAAGGGCACAGGCCTTTGAATGGGCCAAGATAGCCAACGTTCAAGGCAGTGATGCTGGGGAATGATCAGCACTAGGCTGGACATCAGGACTTCTGTCTCAAAAGAACAGTCTTGTATCTGCCCTCTCTCCTGCTGATTTGCTATATTCACAGAATAAAATATTCAGATCTGTGTATTTGTCATTTGACCAAAACAAGAAAAGAGAAAAGTTTTCCCCAAACCCACAGTTTTTTGCTTAATAGAATATGTAAGACCAGTGAAAATCAGACTTTTATTAAAGTAAGTGCAATCTTATCTGTGTACCTTAAGGCAAGCATGACTGTAAATTGTCTTTCATATTCAGAATTACTGTACCAGAGAAATGGTCTTTAGACAAGAATCAAGACAGTCCAATAGTTTAATAGCTGAATAATACAGATCAGCCTTCAGGACCCAACCTTGAGCCTGACATCAGTCTTCTGTGCATGAGCTTCAAAGGAAAACATATTTAGTCCTCTAGGACAGTCAAAAGATTGTTTGAAGTTAGTAAAGCACACGTGTAACTATTGGCAGGCTCTGGACTTTTATCCTCAATGAATACAAATGTCTTACCATGATAGAAGTCATTATTGTTTAGTAATAATAGTTGCAAATATTTTAAGCAGATAACCTTTGAAATACCCAGGTTTGAGTGGTTCACTATACTATACAACTTTTGTTTGTTTCTATGTATTCTGGAAGGATATTAACATATCTTTTAAAGCGTTTAAGCCTTTTTGTCCTTTCTTGCTTTTGAAAGGAGAAAAAGTGTGTTTCCATGTCAACTAACACATTTTTTCACATATATTAAGACCATTGTGTAATTGAGATTTTTTCACTGTAAGATATAATTTGTTGAAGGTCAAGAAGACTCCTGTTAGATAGTCTTAACTGGTTAGAGTTTTAAAATGCAGATCATCAGTCCATTCTCACTGAACATGATCAGTAACATGTAAGTAGAAATTCCTGGAAAATTTTTGTGGCTGCAGCTTTAGTTTAAATAAATTGGAAGCCCAGTTTTATTCCACAGAAATGCACAGTTTCTCAAACAATTGAGTGCTTGGAGGAGTTAGAGTTGCTGTTGCAGAATAGATAACCTGACTTTGGTGAGAAAGCCTCAGCTCAGGCAGTTTTCAGCACTAGGAAGGTTCAGGCCAACCAGTCCTTAGTAGAGTGCCCTCCACCTTACATGTGGTGACCAAGATGACTTCGCACCTGGTATTTGATGGTCTAAAGAAGTGTCAGAAGAGCTGATGGCCTAGGGACAATTTGCCTCCGCTGCATACGGATTTGCATTCTTTTTTAGTTGACTGACTATGCATGTTTCATTTAAGCTTTTGGTATTCAGAGGGCAAGCTGGGTAGAAGCACTGTCACATTTTTCTTTTAATTTTTTCTGTTCCTGAGGAAATTCAGTTAATTTCCCTCAAAAATAAAAATTTAAAAAAAAAAATAATAAAAGAAAAAAATCTCTGAAATTGCTGATGAATTTTGATTATAAACCTACAACGTCATTTAGTTTATTATTTCTCCAGGGCATCTGAGCTATTTTCAAAGCAGTTCTTATAAAATCTCCTGCAAATCAGGAGAACAAACCTGTGAAAAATTTGTCACTTTTTTGCCATTAACAGTATTTCCTCTTAACCATTTCATTATATCTAAAAGCAGGAAAGAAGCAGGAGTGTCCTTATAATGGTGATGATGTGGTAGAGGCACCGTATGATGGACCTTCTGTTAAGGGTGACAGTTTCTGTTTAATCTTTCAGTGTAAACTAAAGAGCAAACTTATTTAAATAATTTCTACTACATGCAAAATGTGGGAGGAGAGGGGAAGGGGGGGAACCCAGAACATACAAACCCATGTATTTCAATTTATACTTACTAGTGAATAAGCTTAAATTATCATAACACAACTTCAATCATTATAACACCACTCTTTTTATTGTAAGAGCCAAAGTAATTAATCTGTATATTTATGATCCTTGTCTACGATTAGTTTTCTGTCACAGGATGTGGTGAGTCTGTGCTGTTATGACTATATTTTATTTAATAATATTTTCCTACATAGGAACACTTCCCTGTGAAGAAGCTGAATGGACAAATCCATAAAGATATCTTTCATTTTCCCTGACAGTGAATGATGTTTCCATATATAAACATAATAATAGAGTCATTACATATGCACTCACATTATCATAGCTACTGTGTGCTCAGTGTTATTCAAAACAAGGCAGGAAGCCAAATCTTCCTAGTTCCCATTTTGATTTAAATTGCATTTGTAATAAAGGGATTTTCATTCAACCTAAATGCAGTTTCATCCTAGTCCAACAAACCTCCCCACTTCTTTTTTTTTATTATTATTATTATTTTTCCTTTATTCTAGGTCAGTCAGTCCTGATACAAGTGAAATTCTCCTCTGGTGGTGGTAACAGCAGTGCTACTCAATGAACTATAACAAGGGCTCTAAATGCATCTCCTGTAGCATACCATAGTGATTTGCAAAAGTGGGAATAAATCAAAGCAGTGAAGAGATGCCATGTTGAGCCAGAAGCTAAATGTTACATCTTGTTGCATGAGGCTAGGGGGAGAACAGATCCTGTTTTTCTGGCAGCACAATATCTTTGTGCTTGTTACCTCCGATCCAACCCCATTAAAACAATCATTCAGAATCTGCAGGAAATTGTCACCTCTTTCTTTCATGCAATGGCAGCTGGTATTGGTGCCTACACACATTTCTCATTTCCTTCAAGATTTTCAACACACATAAAAAGAAGAAGCTTAATTTATATTAAAAAATGTGTCAGCTTACCCTGAGGCTCAGCACGGGCACCAGGGGAAAAAATAAAAGATAAATGCCTCTAGGTGAACTGGCAGAGGCTCTAATTCTCCACTCACTCTACTGCTACACAGTATGCACCGCATTAATCATTTCACATAGGCAGGCATTTAAAAAACTTCAACAATTTTAAAACAAAGATGCATTGCCCTAAACTTAATAATGATACAGCCGTACCTTGTACAGCAATCTCTGTTCACACATACTTTATCCTCTAATAGAAGAGGTATAAAATAATATTGGAGGCTCCTGTGACATAAATTTTATTATTCTGTTTCTGTTGTCTATGCAGTTACCTCGCCTCTAGTGCGCATTTTGTGTGTGTGTGTATAAGTATACATATATAATGTTGTCATTTGTCTTACTTGAGTCTTGACATACACAGGATGTTTTCTACCTTCTGGTTTTATTGTGTGGCTGGGTAAATGTATTATATGATGCTCGTTAACACCTCAGTCCACCCTGAATATAGTTTTTCTTTAATTTTCTGCGCTGGAGAATAGGGAAATATGTTTCTCACTCTTCTATCTTATGTGGGTGTTACAACATTCCCATATTTTATATTTTGCTTCTCCCTCATTCCAGAATTATCCTGTGCTCCATGTGCTTAACAGTGCTAAAGTCACAAAGCTAAGTACAAGTACTACTTGAAGGTGGAAGGTGAAAGACAACAAGCAAGTGCCTACAGGACAGCTCTAACACCTCTTCTGGAAAACCCACATCAGTGGACGCCTATCATCTGAAGTGCCTGTACACTAACACACATGGCATGGAGAGGACACAGGCTAAATTTCACGCTTGGAAGGATCCCATGTAATATGGCCGTAGAGAGAAGAGGAGTCTAGGAGAACTGGATGATTTTCAAGAATTGCCTCTTCCAAGTTCAAAAATGATTCCTTTTGAGTGGAGTAAGTCAAGCAAAGGCGATAGGACTCCTGCATGGATGAACAAATGCCTCCTGAAAAAACTCAAGTACAAAAGGAGGTGTAGAAGAGGTGGAAGAAGGGACTGGTAATGCAGGAGGAATATAGAGACACTGAGTGTGGAGGAGTGGGGTTAGGGAAGCCAAAGCCCATTGGCAGTTGAATCTGAGCGATGAAGGGCTGTATGTATGCATGAATAGCAAAAGGAAGACTAGGAAAATGTTGGTCCACTTCTGAATGGGATGGGGGACCTGGTGCCAAGGGCCATGGTGAAGGTAAGGCTGACCTTCAGAGATCCCAGGCTTCTCAGACAAGTGGGAAAATCTGAAGCCATTCAGACTTAGTGAAGGAGGATAAGGCTAGGAAGCTTTTAAACAAGCCCATAGGAACTGATGGGGTGCACCCACAAGTGCTGAGGGAGCTGGCCATTCTTCATTATCTTTGAATGGTCATGGCAATGGGATGAGGTCCTGATAACTGGAAGAATGCAAATGTTGCTACTGTCTTCAAAGAATCAGCTCTGAGCAAGGGGTTTAGAGCAGATGATCTCTATGGGGCCTTCCCTCAGTCACTCTGTCATGTATCTGTGATTCCGTATCTTTTAAAGCCCATTCTTCAGTGAAGCATGTGACATTTAAGAGACACCTGGAACCTTTTTCCATAGTTTTGGTTGTCTGTCTCAGGACATACATTTGTTGAGTGCAAAAATTTCTGGAGTCTCCTTAAACATATTAACTCTCAGAACATACTGGCTTATGGCATGCACAGCCACCTGTGGAAATGGCAGGTTTAAATGGTGCATGGTTTGGTAGGGAAAAGGAATTTGTTAGACTATGTATATAAACAGTATTGCAAACAGCAAAAAGTGGTGTGGATATGGTGTGTGTGCAGTGGGAGGCTATAAGCAGTGCAAAATCAGAACAACAGGAAGGAAAAAGCTTTGAATGCCTGGGCATGATTTAAACAGCGGGAATGTGAGTATTGCCTGCAGTAGTAGTTTGATCATACACAACAGTGAGGAACAGTTCTAAATGTCCATTTTACTCATGCGTTTTGCTTCAAAAGTTAGTGGTTTGTGCTTGTTTTCACACAGATGTAGATGGATTCACGCATCATTAAGTAAGAAAGGAGAATCAGCCCTTCAGTTCTTTGAAGGAAAGGCTAAGGATGGGGTCCAAATCTTTCATGGGCTTAGGATGGCATTTTTCTACTGAAGTTAATGCACCTACTTCAATTTACAGTTCCTAATATCTGGCTTGAATTATGCAGATTAAGTAGAGAACAGGAGAAGGTGAGATAAAAATACGGAATTTTGTACTACCTATTGTATAGTTAAGAAGTACAGCCTAGAAGCTTTCTTTGTTATAGTGAAAATGAACTCCTCTTGGATCAACTGATGAATACGAGTTGCATGTCTTTCGAAGGATCTTAGAGAGATTCTTGGGTCCACAGAAGAATACTCCAATACTGTTGCTGTAATCGCAATAACAACAAAAAAATGAAAGTAGCAGAGTAAATGCATAAACTATACCTTTTGGCTGCCTCTGGCTTTGCATCTTTTGAAATGACTTTTTGAAAAATAAATTTGAAAAAATTTGTGTTACTATCACAAAGTATTACAGTAAAATTATTTTGATACATTAGTGTTTATTATGTCTTACTGCATTATTTATTTGGATTGCTATGTTAGAGGTCACAAACTAGTTTAAATGGTAGTTGTTTGGGTTTGATTTTCATAGCTTTTTTAATCAGAGAAGCAAACCTACTTGGGCTGAAAAATTTCAATGCTTTTCGTCCAGCTGAGTTAATTTTTCTTCTTTTTTTTTTTTTTAATAAAAATATACCCAAATTTCTCAGTTACTTCTGAGTTTTCTACTTTTTTTTTTTTCCCCCTTCTCATTTTAACATGTTTCTGCCTATGGGCAATTTTTAAATGTCTGATTTAATAACAAAATTTGTAAATATGTAGTTCTTGTAAGGACATGACCCGTGTAACAAACAATTGTGTTCATAAGCACACAAGTCTGTTACAGTGAGCTGGAAACCTGGTTACTTGCTTCGAAATGCCTTAGGGGGTTTGCTTCTAAGTACATAGCACATATTGCTTTAAAACATATATATGTACACACAGATACACATGCTGTGTTGCTGGGGAAAGCTCAATCTATGTATACGCAGTACAAGTGACAAGTGACAGCATGAGTTTCAAAAAGTTTGCTCCTGTGAAGAGGGGCTGTAGATATGATTTTTCCACCCAAGTCATAGTCCCCGTAAGTAGAACCCATGTTGCTGTGCTCCTCGATTGCACTAGTTTTAACCTGGAGTAGTATATTCCTGCTAATCCACTAAAAGATACTGTTGCAGCCAAGGGAAATTCCATGGACCTAGGTGCAGGCATCCGAAATCTAGTCAGCTCATAAAAGCTGATTGTTCCATCTCATAATAGAAACTCTTGAGTTTCTTTGTCTCTTGAACCTTCTGTAGCTCAGAACATGGAAAGGTCAGGAATTTTATTTTCTCATAAGGAATCCTTATGTCATGCAAGGTTTTCTTTAAAAGGTTCAACCACAAACAAGAGCATCTAGGTTCAGAACCAAATGCAGATTTTTTTCTGTCATTTTGGCACTGGCTTTCTAAGGAAGTACCACAAGATCCAGTCTACAAAGTTAATGCTCATCTCCCACTTTGAGCATCAGAAAAACATGTTTTTTATCAGTTGTACTTAACAAAAGCAACAAAAAGTAATATTTCAACTATAACTTTGAAAGCTCTGTTTAAGCTTTATGTTTATGCAGTAGAATCCCTATAAAAGCTCTTCCAAAAATCGTATTTTCTACTTTTGGCCTTTTTCTATTTTTAATCTTTCATATTTCTTGATTGTATTTATTCTGACCTCCATCAAGTGGTTTCTCTATTACTGTTACTTTTGCAATTTTATGGTATTCTTGTAGCTTACTGTATTCTCTTTGATCTCATCCCTTTCAGCTTTTTCTTGAGTCTTTTTCATCTTTAAAAAAAAAGTTTTCTTCTTTTTCTTTTTGTATCTCTGTCTCCCAAGTGCAAGCCTTTATTTTGTATTAGCAGGTAAATGTTTGGAAATCGTACAAAGTCAAAAAGATTCTGGAATTTTCTACCGTTGAACACAAAATATTTCAAATTCTTGCTTCAAAGGCTTCCAGGAACAAAGAAGCTTTTCTCAGACCAGTAATGAATCCACCAAGTTCAAATGAACTGTCTTTGCCAGCAGAGATGAACTAATAACAGAACAGCATAGTCTTGCAAGAGTAGCCAAATATGTTAGGGAACAAACATATCCTTGACATCATAAGAAAAAAAAAATCACAGTTTATCTCTTTAATAACCATCTTCAAGGGAAATTAATGCTACTTTGTCCTTTGTGCAGAACAGTAATTGGATTGTGTGTTTCAATTATATCTGGACAAAGGCCAGGATATTGAAATACTTCTAAATATTAGATTTTCTTGTCCAAAAATTAGATTTTATTGGCATTCTCTTTCCGAGATTTCTTCATTAAAAGCTTCATTAAGCATAAATCTTCTTTCCACACAGCAAAAAACGAAATTATTTTAAAAGGGTCATTTAGAAAGGTTTGCCCTCCCCTTCTCCCACTGTTTATGCTGAGAGAAGAGTTACCTAAACAAGCTTAGAAGCCAACCTGCCTTACCTAGGATGGTTTTCTGCTAGTTGCTTGAACTCATGGTCCCAGTTTGGCCTTCCATAGCAGGTCTTCTGTCTCAACCCAGTAATTACATCCATCTTGTCATCATAATGTAGGGCTATGTGAGTAGCCTAAAGGCAAATTTACAAGATAGTAATTTTAGAGTCAAAAACATATACTCCAAGTAACAGGAGAAAGCAGTAATGCTGCTTAGCTGTGAAAGATGGAAGTATTAATGAGAGAAAGGAAACTGTAATTATCAAATGGGAGGAGAGGCGAGGAGAAGCGAGGAGAGATGAGGAAAAGAGAGGAAAAGAGAGGAGAGGAAAGCAGAAGAGTTCACAAAGTTACTAGAATTGTGAAAAGCACTTCCATAAGTGCTGAAGACCTTGAAGGAGTTCAGTTTCTTAAGATGGAATGTTTGAGATGAGTTGGGATTAAACGCCTGTCTTTATTGGCTCAGGCCTAAGTGCCTCAATCACTTTCACAGGCAAGTCTTAGGTTCCCAAACCTCTTCTCAGCCTTTAAGTATCTCACTCTGCACTTCCTTCATTGCAGATCCTGAAGTAACAGTCACCATTTTAAGGCTGAGTTGGAATATATGAAACGGAGCAAAGTGTACTATAGTGGAGTTTGACAATTAGTATTATCAATAATGTGCACTTTAGGTAAGTCCAGAGCATTTTGCTGCTGATGGAAAAGATAGTGGATATACCAGCTCAGCAGGGATAAATCCCTGAATGTTTTGGCTCTTCTCCTTAGGCAGAGACAGGTGCAGAAAGTGGATCATCTCAGGTGAAGCACTGAACTAAGTTAACTGCACAGCTCCCAGTGCCAAGAAAACAAATCCTGATTTTCATGAGCATTTACTGTCTCTCATCCCCTATGCTTTACCATGCTATCTGAGTACTTCTCAGATGCATTTAAAAACAAAACCACCATCTCTCCTAATTGTACTGTGATTGTGTAGGAGTAATACACTTGTTTTCACTACAAACTATCATCGTTACTATCACTGTCAAGAAATTGCCACAGCAAGCTAAGTTAAAAAATGGGCTTTGCATTTAGTTCAGGCCCTAGCATGAACTAGGCATCATTGTAATCTCTTGCAGAAGTGGTTGCTGAAGTTTAGATCAGTTTCCTGGGAATATTGTATATTTCTTGTGCTAATGAGTCTTCCATGTTGCTTACTAACTCAGTTATTCTGGTCAAGCACAGTTGTCACAAAAGGTCATATTTCTGAGAGGTTCTTGTTAGTTCAGGCCACTGACTTGGAATAGTTTAAGAAAGAACTGGAAGTGCTTGGTGGGAGTGGGAAATGGGTAACTGCAGCATTTTTTAATTGTTTACAGTAAAAATGTGCCACTGAGCAGAAGGGCTATTTCTTTTCACATTAAGTGGAACTTCTCCAGAAATTTTGGTGTTGGCCCTTGCTACCACTCAGAGCATTAAAGTTGCCTAGAAATGTCAGGGGCAATGTAGGGAATGATAGGCTGAAACATGAGTTCTTGTCCGAGCAGAGGCAAACATGTGCTATAACTGTTTGCCCATCTGTTGCCAACATAGAATCTGCAAAGACCTTGAAGCATTGAACAAATATTATATGTCAGAAATAAACACCTGCCAGTAGTGGAGGGTGCACTAGAAGGTAAAAATTGCCCATCCTAACTGGGTTCTGCTTCACCTGATTACTGGTCAAGACTATGTGGTGAGAGGGAGAGAATGTTGGTTTTATCTGCTAAGGCACAAGTGAAGTAAAGCAAAGCATCATCCAAATATTACTAATGCTGAAGCTCAAATTTTGAGGAGTGATGAACTGGAATTTACTAAAGTTAAGTAAGACTTACAAGAAGATGGAGCTTTGTGGATGTCTGAAGAAGGTGAAGCTGTTACCCAGCACAGTTCCCTGGGGTTGGTCAGAGTAGGAGGAGTGGCCACTGAAACACATTCCTTTTCCTCCACAACCTTTTAGAGGTAGGGTGATGGGGGCCTTCAGGAGGCAGTACAGCTTCAGGGATCCTCCTACATCACCTAACCAGCAGCATGGGATAACGAGGCAGTGCTGACAGGAGACTGGAAAATGGGGTTTGAAGAGAAGGAGGCACTTCAGAAAAGTGCAGGGCACACAAGTGAAGAGTCAGTCATTTCAGCAAGAATAGTTGTCTCCCTACCTGATTTCTGGCCTGATGTTTGCCCAAGAGAGAAGAGGGATGATGACAGTTGAGATATGAGGGCAACTTTGAGTTTTGTTAGGTTCCTCAATAGTTTCTTTCAATGCCGGTTTTAGGTAATACCCTGTGATATTGCTAATGCACAGTGGTAGTTTCTACAACTGCCATATACTTCACAATGAGAGTAGATTTTTCTGAATACAGCTTTATGCACGTGCCTCATTACTTGACAGAAACCCTAAGGAAAGCAGAAACAATGTTGTTTTTTTTTTTTGTGTCAGCAGAGGCAGGAAGGAAAAAGCTCTACGAAATCTATTTTTTTAATCTATGCTAGACAGTCCTTCATTCAACAGAGGCAGCAGGAAATAAAACAGTAGAGAAAAGACTTTCCTGTGAGAGTTTTCCTGGAACTGATCACAGTGTGATCTGAGTGATCCATTTAAAGAAAAGAGAAAGTAACTCATTTGGGTCTAGGTAAAGACTAAAGAAGTTGAATAAAATCAACCCTATCTAAAGATTAAGTGCCTCGAGCTGGGATGATCCAATAAAATTATGAGATGACAAATTTAAAGTCAATCAAAGAAAATGTCTTTTCAAACAACATTAATTAGACCATAGAGCTTGTTGCCAAAATGTTCTGAGCACAGCAGGTTTCAAAAGTGCACTGGCTGTATATGTGAACAACCAAAATTATAGTCAATAATAAAGAGTAAACAAAACTAGCACTGTTTATACAACTCTCCATGTTTCAGTACAAAAATGCCAGAATCTATTTAAAGACCATTCCGAAGATGTGGACAAAGTGTCTTTTCACAAACTCCTGGAAGGCTCTCTGCACTTTTCTGTGAGACACCTGGTAATCAGTGCTCCCCAAGACAAGATATAGGACTGGAAAGACGGCTGGCTTGATTTCTCCATTCCTGTTTTCCTAAATGCAAGATGCAAACAGACAGCTTGGTGTCTTTATATTTACAATCCTTCAGTTCTCTGCTCCATCCATCATTTATTCAACTGTTCCTGTTCCATATGTTACCATACTGGAAAAGCAAGGTACATTAACTCAGACTCATAAGTGTTTCATTATTACCTGACTTTCATCCCAGCCAGTAAGAAATATATGATAGCTTAGAAAATCATTTTTCCCTTTTTCAGCCATTTTTGATTCCAAATGGAACAGCAGATCAGCAAACCACTCAAATGCTGATGGGTCTCTACAAATCCAGTAAAAATAAACCTGTCAGATAAAAGTAAATAGATTTAGCAAGAAGCAAACTTCCAATCAGAATTCTTAATGATTGGCTCAACTTATTAATCACTTAGTGTGCAACTCTTCACTATAAAATTTAAAAATAATTACACATAATTTTGATGATGTAGTTTCTATCTTTTAAAAATTTCATTTTCATCTTAAACATTGAGTTAATATATTAATGCACTAGTGAAGACACGCAGTGTACGTTTCCCATCTCCCCCTGACAACTCAACTTTGACTTACAATGCCTAATGCTGCATTTCTTGCAAATAACTTCATTATTCTTTGAAATTTTGGATTTATTTTTGGTTATGTTTAAAATGGAATTTCAGTTTCTCAAAACCTTATGCCATAGGTTAACAGTTGAAGTGGTGAAAAGAATTATGTTCTTCAAGTCAGATACCCTATATAAAACAGGGTATAGAATGTCCCTGCTTCTTTTTCAATGCATTTCTTCTTTAAACTTGAGCACATAATTTCTAGAGAAGCATAAAATTCTAACTTTAAAGTTGCCAGAGTGGTAAATTGAACCACTACCTTTCTATTGGTTGAAAACCTCCTCTCTATGAAAAATTTACAGTTTTTCTCATCCAGTTTTCTCAAGCTTCATCTTCCATATGCTGGATCTTGTTATAGTTGTCTATTGGTTTGGAGAGCCTGTTATTAAGGTTTTGTTCCCTGCGTAGGAATTAGAGACTGGCATCAAGTCATACTATAATCCTTTCAATGATAAACCAAACATTCCCGGGATCTGTCACAGAGAGACTAATTTTCCATCCTTAAAACATTCCTGTGGCTTGTTTCTCATTATTCCTCCTTGACTGAAATAAGTTAGAAACAAAGTAAAGAGTTTGTCTTTTTTTTTTTCTCTTTAAGAAGCTAATTCATTAGGATCTTGGCATAGGGTAATGCTTGCATAGGGAATAAAATATTTCAAATGAGATGGTTAGTCACTGTCCATATGATGATGAGAGTTTCTATTTCAGGAGTTCTTGATGTGGCATCTTCAGCCGGATTACTTGAGACTCCTCCAAACCCTTTTTCTGCTCATTTGTTATAGCCAGTTGGCCCAGGGACTGCTGTGACCACTCCAGCATGTGCATGATATAGTGTGATCTATTGCCCTTTACGTACAAAGCATCTTCTAACTAATTAACTATGTATAAATGACTGTCCTGTGTGACCACTCCTGCAGGAACAGATTTTGCTGACCATTTGCAAATGTCTTATCTGTGAACAAGTTCATCAGTTTTGCAGCAGAAACTGTGGAGTCTTGGGACTGGTGAGATTCCCTGCTCAGGATCTGAAACACACTGAGACATAGGCTGTCCCAGGCTGAGCAGGAGCTACCTCAGGGAGTCTTCAGACAGTCAAAATTTCCCACCTGGAAATCTCCTCCAGCAATGCTGTGCTGCAGAGGGGAGTGGGAGCACAGCCCATCCCCTGATTTCAGCTCCATCCTTTGACTCAGAGAGGTCCAGCTGGGCAGATGACTGGACTGGGACTTCCTTCATCACCCAGAAGATGAATGTCTGAAGTTCCCTGGGTGTCTGTCCAGGCACCACTGATGCCCGGCTGAACCACAATTACAAGGCAAATTTGACTGCCATTTTTAGAACTTGAATTCTGTAGCTCTCGCCACGCAATCAATCATTACTTTTTAATAGAGGGCACCAGACCTTGAATGGGCCTCTGTGAAAAATGTAATTTTGAGTGCAATTATTTTTATAGTGCCTCCAAAGAAATATTTCACAAACACAGAGGAAACCTGAAAATACACAATTTCAGATTAAAAAGGAATGGCACAGAGGACAATGTGTAAGCTTATAACAAAAGGGTAGTTGGAACTTTTTTTATTGGAACTGTGATTTTTATTTTGTTGCAAAATCCCTTAATTTCCTCCAACCCATCTCTCTTTGTGCTCACAAGCCCTTCTGTCTTTTATTATACCTCAATGTCAAAGGTAACCTGAAAGATCAGTCCCCAAGGCAATCACTGTGGGAGCTCTGATGTTTTGGAAATTGTAGCCCTTTTCTGTAGGATCAATGAGATAAAGATGCATATTAGAGTGTTCTGAAGTGAAAAATCAGAGAAGAAACCAGAGAGCTATAAAGAGATTTCCCGAAGATTTAATATACTAGCTTGTCAGACTTCTGGTAAGGTGGTGAGAGAAAAATGTGGTAACACCATGCTTCACCAGAGATTTGGTGACAGAGACTAACAGTAATTTGAGATGTTTCCTAGATCTGAGTGTACTGTAAGGGACCATCTGTGGTTTCTGTGAGAAATATAAATGAAGTATGATCCCAGGAAACAGAGATAAAGTATTCAGGGTTAAGTAGTGTATTTTTACAGCCCAGGAATAGGACTGTCTGCAGAACTTTAGTACCAACCATCTTGGCTGTTTGCTTTTTCCCTTCTGTTTCAGTGTTTTGCCTTAAATATGACCTTATTGCTTTACGGGGGTGTTGTTGCTGATTTACACTGGCGTAGGTAATGAGGAAAAAGCAAGCCCACTGACTTTATAGCATTTCATTTCTGTGACCAACAATAGCATTATTTTAAATTACAAAAACTAGATAAGATTTATAGCCTTAACCTTTATGTAGTTTTTTGTGTCTGAATCCTGAATTTCCTGCTTGTTCCACATCCTCAGCACCTCAAAAATCAGCCCACTAAGTGCTGTCAGTCTGTATCACACCACGGCTGTTGATTTGTAGTGAGAAATTTCTTCCCCCAGCCTTTACTTGATCATCTTATTTCTCAAGTCTTTTCAGCAGTTCATTTTATGGAAATGTATATTTAGTACATGTGTGTGGAGTGCTTCTAAATGAATAATGAATTGTGCATGGGGTAGCAACTGGGAGCATGTGGGCAGGACTGGGAGCCAAGCACATTCAAGGAAGGAGGAAGAAAAGCTAGCTGATGAGTTGAGATGATATGGTCTTCCCCTAAATAGGGGACTGGTTTCCAGCATATCAGGCTATGGAGCTTGAAGGAGTGCTTTTAGCTGGTTGCAAACCCAGCTGTTACAGTAACAGCCAGTCCAACTGAATCGGGTCAAGCCACCTCTCTCACAGTCCTCTCAATAAAAGATGTAGCTTTCTGAAGCTGCAGTAAGTCCTTAAACTCATCCCTGGCATGGGTCTACTGAAGCAGTACCCATTGCACTGCTTCTAATTTTCACGTTAGAGGTGGGGAGCATATGGTAACAAAGAAAGACTGTCACTGTAAGAAGCATTTTGGACCATGATTATAACCTTAGACAGAAAAGAGGTAGTAAAGAAGGATGGCCTATGGGCAAAAGGTTCCTGTTCCCCTTAGATCAAAGAGGACTTCTAGTATAATATGTTAAAATAAATGGTGTTTACAAAGAAGTCTTCCTTTCTTTACACTGACTGCCCATAGAATAGCATAACATATTACACACATAATTAAAATACAATAAATGCACAATAAAATTAATCCTTATTAAAACTGTAGAATAAGGCCAGCATCAGTGCATTTCTATAATTAAACAATTATTCTGAATCTTTTTTTTTTTGACTGCAATTATTTAGGACCCTTAAAATCTGTTTTAGATTTATTTTTCATTAGTCTCCATCCACCCTACCCCCACTGACTACATTCATCAGCTTGATGGCTTGCCCAAGTAAACTGTCTTAAATTTTCCAAGTGCTCTTTTTGCAAATTGAGTTAGATGCAGTATTGCTATTAATCAGATCTGTAATGCAGGGTTTTGAGTAGTTGCTTATTTCTTTAATACTCTGCTCCCTTACAATGCATGCATATTTATCATTCAGTTTCCCACATCCTGAGTGTCGTACAACAGATTAGAGCAAGAGCTCTGATACCTCCTTCCTGTAAGGTGAAAAAACGTACTTTGTAAATCAGCTTCCATCATGTGTAAAGTCATTAATAATTATCTGTTGATGACCATCCATCTGTTTCTCCCTGAAGACAGAGGTGGAGCAGCAGCTCTGGGCAAAGCCAGCTTTTCATCAAAGGGTTGTAAGAGGTGATGAAGCAGCGGATGCCCAGGAAGGCACCTTCATCCCTGACTCTTGTTGCTCCCTCTTAGATAGGACTAGTCCCTGCAAAACCCTCTTACACTTTGCACCTGGAAACCCTATGCTCCTGAGTATACCGCACCACCTGTGGGCTGTAGCATACCAAAAGCGGATCTGACATCTTCCTCAGCCTAATCAATTGATCGAGTGGGCTACTACCAGTAAGGTGCAACAGTGCCTGCAGCCTGGAGCACGCAGGAGAGGATGGGGGTTTAGGCAGCTACATGAGGCACTGACTTAGAGCTAGGGTGGCAGTTGTTCGTGTAAATGCAGGACAAGGCCTGAATTCATATCTCTAAATTTGAAGTAAGAGTCCTAAACTGTTCTCAAACGCAGCTCTGAAAGATGGTTGGTTGACAGCAAAAAGAGTCCAGGTTTTTAGGTCTTTGGGAGAAGGTGTTTTGTGGAGAAGGCTGTGAACTGGGGTAGAGCTTGAAGCGTAAGGTTACCTCAGGAAAGGACAGTTGGTTTCGAAGCAAATGGAAAAGGCTAGTTTTGTTTTCCTCACAGTCTGTAACTGAACTTAGTACCACAGCATGCTCTGATTGTCTAATGTTTGCATGAATTCAGGCACTAATAATACAAATTCATGCAAGAAAAAACTGCTAAGGGATATTAAACACAGAGCTGCAGCTCTTGCATCAAGACCTTACTGAACTGGAAGTTGCTCAAAGGCAAGAAAGTGTCTACTAAAGACTTACCACCGTATGATTTTCTGGTCTGTATACTTTTCCCTAGGTGATTCATGAAGAACCACTGTTGGAGACGGGATATTAGGCTAGATGGATCTTTGGTGATACTCAGTAGGACATTTCTTACATCCTTATATAGGGTAAAAGAGAAAGTGAGTGTTTGCTAATATTGGTGTCTGATGGATCAGTATGATTTCATCAATTTCAGCAGCAATTGATCTGAAAAATGAGACTACTAATGTGAAAGAAAGATCATTTTACTCACAACTAAAGCTGGTAGAAACTTTCCAGCCATGACTAGTAGTAGTGCCTTTCCTCACTGCAAAAAAATGACAGGGAAATTAAGACTCTAAGGCTATTTAATTGTGAAGAATCAATTAGATAAATGTGTATTCCTTCTGATTTGCTGGGTTTTTTAAATTATACAGCTGCAGACATTATGGAAGCTATGAGTATTTATATCTAAACCGTATGTGGGCAATGCTAAGAAATATTAGTTCAATAAGTGTAATGATAGCTGTACTCAAATCAAAACGAAGCTGTTAAAAAAAGAAAAACCTCTTATTTATTTCCTTAATAGACATTTCTATGGTACTCATCATGGCAGAAAGAGAGTGCTGAATACTTTGAGGGAGATTAAATTATTTGTAATTATACCACAAGTGGAAGCTTTCAACCAATGGAAAAAAAAATACGGAGCTACCCTGAGATTAATCGTTCTTACTAAGATGACTGCTAGATTTTTTAAGTAATGCTGTGAACTTCCCCAGGACTTTTCATTCGGGCTTTCAAAATATTTTACAAGCACCAATGAAGTTTAGCCTTATAACACCTGTGAATAATAAGCATCACTATGCCCACTGCACCAGTAAGGAAGCCAAGATACAGAGAAAGGACATGGAGAAATCATGATACTTTTGAATTTCACAAGAATTCAGAAAAACTGAATTCTATAGCAGAAAAAATGTGACAGAATACACCATGCATTTATTTTTGCAGGCACACTTACCCAAGATTCTCCCTAAGCTATGGATGAATACCCTGAAGTGTATTATACTCTCAATGCATAGTTAAATTCTGTTATTTTCCCCTTAAGTTAACAACAGCAATGACAATAAGAAAATTTTACTTGTATACATATAGAATATACATGATACACATATCTAACATGCATATAAGTATATTTAGCTCTCCTGGAAAAGATCATTCTGGTACAATTGTAGTGTTTGTAAATACACTTCTTTTCACATCTAGCACATATTTTCATTTTCATTTCCCTCCCTTCTCACTGCTTTTTCTGCCTCAAAGATCCCCCCTGGCAATTTGAACCTGTCCTCAACTCCTCAGTTTCTAAAATCCCAGATGCTTTTTCAGTGGCAGCTTGTCATTAAGATGCCAGTTTTAGCACTCTTTCATTTAAAAAGATCAGCCCATGGGTCCTGCAATCAGCTCCATATGTACTGACCCTCTCAGAGATCTGTCCACTCCAGTGCAATTTCAACATTTGTCCTGAAATATGAAATGAGGAACAGTTCCTGATTCAGCTTCTACATTGGAAAATGAGCTAAAAGAAGCTCTAAGGTCCACAAGCTACCACTTATCATGATGGGTAGGGAACAAAATCTTCAATGCTCCTTTTCTTTTCTGTTACTTTTTATCTCTCACCCTACTTTACCCATATTATCTCTTCTTTGTCTATCCTTCCCCAGTGCTGTCTCACGTATCCTTAGCAGATGTATAACAGGTAAGCAGATCGAAAGTATGTTAACTTAATTGGTGTCATCCATGCCTCACAGACCCAATATTTTTCTTCAACAGAGTAATTAAAAGTGGTTTGAAGCAGTAATATGCATCTTGATATATGTATCTCATCCAGAGCCTTTCTTCATTCCTTCTATGCTGGCTAATATCCTGACTTTGCAAGGTGTGAAAAGCAGATAATGGTCACTGAATGCAGCATTCTGGACGAGGTCACAGCCAAAGGGCCCTCATGAAACCTAGAGCTGGATAAGGAGCAAATGCTGCCTTTCACTTCTGTTTGAGGTGACCTTGCAGGATTTAATTTAAGGTAGGAAAGAGGTCAAATTTCTATTCAAGCTCTCCAACTATCTGTGTAGCTATGAAAGATGTTCCACGTTTATCTCCAGTTGCTATTGAAAATTGAATTTTTCAGCTTTTACTAAAAACACTGCAGCTAGGGCTACCTTCTTCCTCAGAGAATGAGAATGAATTTGGGAGACCCCACCCAATGACAGCTCCTGACACAGCTGGAAAATGAGTGACTGCTTCTGAAAGCAAGTTAAAGCACTCAAGTGAGTCTCTAGCTCTGAATAGCTTCTCTCATCTGGTGAAATAGGCTCGTTTGTGGAACTTTTTGATGGAGTGATAAACTTCCCTACGTACCTTCTGCAGCGCCAGTTCTGTGTTAGGGTTGCAGCATTTGTACCAAATGGATTTTAAAATAGAGGCAAATGGTGTGACTCCAATTCCTAAAAAAAAAGGGGAAGTCGTGTGTGTTTGCTAACCCATATGGCCCACCCCCAGCCAGTCTACAGCAACAAGACATTTAGTTTAAGGGTCAGCAACATGTGAAATGACAGAAAGGTTACCATTTGTCAGGCTACATGTTTTCAAAACTGAAATTCTGTTAAGATACAAGAGAAAAGACATGTCTATGCTGGCACACAAATTACACATAGAAACACATTTAATTTTCAGTAGGTGCCATTTAATAGTAAAGCAACTGTTTGTTCTGAAGTAAGAGAACAAGAGGACTCATGTGGATTTGGGGCCTGGCCATCTATTTAAGCATGCAATTGCAATTTTCTGGCTTTCTGAAATGTGATTAGTCATATAATTGCATGTCCAAATTTAGCTTTGGAATTTGCATATTTAATTACAAATTACTGAAAAGCATCCTGGTTTAGAGCTTTATTTTCTGTATGTATATATCAAAGTAAAGAAGCATAGATTACATTAATAATTTTGAAAAGTTCTTTATATGTGTTAAAGTAATAGAAAGCAAGAAAGAGGTTATCATATGCAAAGAAACTACTGTTTTCTCAGTTCTTTCTGAAAAAAACCCAATATTTTAGAAATACATTTTTTGCGATAAAACTGTATTTAATATCTGACAGAAAGGCAACATGTAAGTAGAAATGCTTGTTTATGTTACTACCTCCTATAATCAATGTTGCTGATGCTGAGGCACTCTTTTTGGTCAGAATTAGAAATGAAAAAGATTATTAAATAATCAGATTCATTCCACTAGCAACATGAATGTAAATACATGCAGCACTTTGGAGAGCATTGTCCAGCCTGTCTTTAAACAACGCAAGTGCTCTGGAAAGTGGTTTCTCTAACACCCAGTCCTTCGGAAAAATTATTTTCCTTCTTTCAGATTTTGTATTGTTTTGTGCACTTTATTGCATTAATCATCTTAAAAATTTATCTTAAATATATATGAAGAACGAAATTCTTTAACAGGAAAAGAAAGAGGGATAACCAAGCAATTGGTACACATAATATGGAGACACAATGTATCTGAAACCATATCGTTGCTTTCTTAATGTGTAGCGAAGTCCTAGGAAATATTTTTCCCTTCATTTGTACTAGTCACTTTTATTTCAAGATTCCAAATGCTCTGCAAGTGCTGTATCAAATGAAACAGCTACTCAGGGATAACTTCTGGAAATCTGGCCTCTGATATAAACAAAATAATACTTTTAAAAAATACATATTGTTATTCAGATTATTGCCCAGCCCTATACTTTATAAGCACTTTTAACACTGTAAAATATGATTAATTTAGGGTATATATGTGAAGTGCCTAAGAACTGCTTTTAGGTGAACTTTCTGTGATGTTGATGTGGGCTTGGAAGCAATTCTCATTATTATTAGTAGACTGAGAAAAAAAATTGATTAGGAAGGAATTTTAAGAGGTTCTTTAATCTGTCTCCCTGATACAAGACAGGATCAATTATTTCTGAATCATTCCTTACAGACATTTGTCTCATCAGTCCATTTTAACTCCTCAGGTGACAGAGATCTTGTTACTGGTTTGAACACATTGCTCAGCTCAAATACAATGGCTCAGAGAAGTAGGAAGGAGAAAGCAGAGAAAGATAAACTGAGCTATACAACCCATTCATTTGATCTAGAGAGGGTGGAGGAAGGTAGGAAGATAGGAAACAAAATGAAAACAAATGCTACATTTGCATTCGCCAAGGGAGGAGTAGAAAATAGGGCTATAGACTAGTTCTAACTATGGGCTGGATTGTCCATATTCTTTGTGTCCATCTACATAATTTTATTATAAAGAAGCTTTATACTTTTGGGGAAGGCAGGGGAAGTATTTAGTTTTGGAAAAGTAACAGTAATGGATTCTTGTTTTATTTTTGGAATTTAAACATTTGCTCGTCATCATGATTGTGCAGTACTCCTGACTGTAAGAGAAGCTAGATTTTTGGACAATGTGCTTAAACAGCAATTAAGTGAGCCAAAATCCCAAAGAGGCATAATATGGAACTTGATTATTTTCACAGCAATAGTTTTTTCTATGGTCTTATCTCTCAAACTGGCCATAAATCACAACTAACTCTCTTTGCTACCTATATACATGTGTGTACGTTTTATTTTAGTCTTCTTTTATTACTTACAATATAAAGATTTTATTTTTAGAACCTTACCTTATCATTCAGTTGCTACAGGTCTTCCATCCTCTGCTCAGTTTCTGCTGTTATTTTTTAATATAGTCACCAATTTGGTGTTTATCTTTAAACATTGAAACCTTTGAAAAAGACTTGATTTTTTTGCTTTATTGCTAGTTTAACTATTGAAATATTCTTTTTAATATATTGCAAGAAAGCAACCGAATGATGGCATTAGTCACCTTAACAAGATTAAAAAGAAGAGTCTTTATATTTGACACCACTCTTAATTTCAGCTCTGCATTGTGGTCAGCAATATTTGATAACAGTTTTTTCTTTCTTACTCTCTACACTGGCTGTCAATCACCTTGGACTATTTTTGCTCTAGTTCTGCTGAAATGGTATACTTCTCATTCCAGTTGCCTTTAACAAAGTTATGGCTTTCATTTATAATTTTTATTAACTGATACAATGCAAGGACTGAAACAGACTTTCTTCTCTGCCCCTACCTTCTAGAATGCCTCTGCAGATCAGTGGTATCTATAAGCTTTCTGGGGGAATGTTCTCTAACATCCAAGTCCCATTAAATTATATAAATCCAGTTAAACAAGTGCTCCAGTTAAACAAGAACTCCATCATGAAAAGCAATTTTCCAGGGGGAAAATAGGCCCTTTGGTCTCAGGCCCTACACATTCCACCAGAATTGAAATGATCCTGTGCCAGACCTTTCTTTGCTGAAAAATGCCACTATGACTGCAAGGAGCTACATGGTTTGAATCCATTATATATAGAGCCAGATGCTTAGCTGGTGTAGGTCAGGGTGGCTCCATTGACTTCAGAAGAGCCCTGCTGACTTGCAACAACAAAGCATCAACATTTTGCTTGGATTAAGTTGCCACAGATACAGAATTTGAACACCAGTAACCTTTATAAAGTGGAGCAGGATTTGGAAACTAGAGACAGAGCTAAGGGACATTGTTGGAAAGAAGTAAGGTTCAGACAGAAGTTTTTGGGGCCACAAAATGTCTAAGTAACTGAAAGGGAAAACCTGGAATTTTGGATGGCAGGAGATGGGTGCCATCAGAGCATAAACGTAGAGGCACAGAGCAGATAGCTTCCAGTGTTTTTCTAATTCAGCTCTTAATCTGTCAAGATGGATATTTTTAGGTGTGGATATAGATGTTAGAGATTTAAATGATAGAGACAGCAATATAGATATTGATACGGACTTTAAATCTTGGATTAGTCATCACATCTTCTTGTTAGCTGTGGCTTAAGTTCATGACTTTGTTTATTTGTGTTCTTTTTAGCAATAATGGCGTATTTTGGATCCAGAACTACGATCTAATACTTATCATAAAGAACACACACAAGATTAATTAAATTTAAAAGGCTAACATTTATTTTAAAATGTAGAATTAACATTTTAAAATGTGTCGTCTGTCATTCAAACCTTGGTAACATCCACAATTCCTTGAAAGCTTTTTCCTGTGCTCCAAAGGCCTGGAAGAGGGCTGCAGTCCAATCCCCAACAACCCGTATGTGAACACTGAAGAAGTCCTCCTCAGGAGCTGAGGTGAGGGTGAAAGGGTGCCACTCCAGCCATGAGACAGATGGGCACTGTAGAAAGATATATTGACCAGGTCCCATTTTAAAGCCACATTTCTTCATGTGAAGCTCAAGGACTCCAGAGGAATACATCACCACCTAAACAATAATAAATGGACCTGTTTTATTTTCCTTCAGAAGAGTAACTGTTTGTTTTCATTAGTTTACAGGTGACTGGAATCATTCCTACTTTAGTTCAACCATGAGTTGTGCAAATTGGTATGCACAGTAATTTTTAAATGTCTTGTAGATTATATCCTAAACTGCATGTTGCAATGCTGGTATTGCCCAGTAGCTAGAGAGCACATACACTCTGTATCGTGGGTCAGCTTGCTTTGTGAGTGTAAGAGGAGGAAGAAAGGCTGTAATAATTCAACAATTTGTGAACTTTCTGTTTTAGTTGAGCCTATTCCTTAATAGACTGGAATAATTTCCCGCTCTTACTGTCATGTAGCACTATTAACATATATAGGATTATTGTTGGTTTGGCAAGAAGAAAAAAAGCCCTATGAGCTCAATTCTATCATACTTTTATTAAGAGGTAATCTCAGTTAAGCAGCCAGTTTTATATGTCATATATACTGAGGTTCTCAGATGACAGCCACTCTGTGAAATCAGCAGCAAGACTTATCCAACATACTTTTCCCCTCACAAAAAAATAAGCCTGTTCCTGATTGCTGTCTTGATACACATGGACTCGGCTACTTCAATTGCAGCATTCTCCATCCATTTTGCTGTGACTTAAATAGGCCTTTAGCACACAGAGATATTTTCAACTGGGATAAATTGTTACGTTGGTATTAATGAAGCTTCGATTATTTATGATGATAATATGCCCCTTAATCTCCTTGGAAGCCTCCAGATTTGAAAGTAAAAACTGTGTCCTACTGAAGGCAAGGGCATCTCTGGCATTTACTGGAGTGGAACATCGTTTCAGTTCATTAAAAAGAGAGAACCTCTGTGCAGATGTTTGTGTTATGGTGGTGTAAAGCCTGGTACTTCACTAATCAAGTTTGGACCCATATGGAATATTCTTATAGACTCACTGTTGGAATAAACGCAAAACCTAATATTGATACTTGGCTGAAACCACGGTAATGATGGAAGAGCTGCTGAAGCTAGGAGTGAAAAGTGAGGTCATAAGATGGAGAAGATACCTGTAAAAGCTAAAAAAAGTCATTGGCATAATTCTTCTTTTTACACAGACATGAACTTGTGTTACATACCTTAGTAATGACCACCTCCTGCGGAAATCTCCAAAATCGGACAATTCTTTCACAGATGTACACCACCATAGGACTTAAAACCCACTTCCAAGCCTGTAGAAAGTTGCATATTAAAAAAGAACATTTAATTGAATGTCTACAAAAATACTTTGCATGGCTGGCTTAAATCAGCAGCTAGCATAAAATTAAATTATTTGATTTTTCTTCTGTGATTTCTGATTCACTTTTCTCAAGGGAATATTTCTGTTGCTACTGTAGCAGTTCTGGCTTTCTTGTGGAACAGACATATGGGACTCCTTCACAGATGCACTCCAAAAGCGGTGCTAATATCTATCTGTATTCTGGCCAAGAATAGTCCTTTTAAATCTTTTCCTACTAAAAGGCAAAAGGATTAATGAATTTAGGCGTTACATATAGATGTCATTGGATCTGAAGACATAGAGATGCATACATATATACAATATTACTCATAGCCTTATTATTTTTTTCTTTTCAAAGTCTAAAATATTTCAGAAAGGCCAGATAGGAGTAGCTCTTATTGTCAGCTGCAAGTTTTCTGATACTGTATGAAAAAGCATTAAGTCCCAAATATTCAATTAGACGAATGGGATACATTTTCATTTAATCCATTACTTGGCTCTGTATCAATAAATGTGTTTTTTTTGATCTAGGATACTAAGCTGGTCATGCTTTAAGTATTGCAGGTGATTGCTGTGTTTCTTCTTGCTAATCTCATGTACTGATCACTATAACAAAGATACTTGGCTATTCAAGCATACTAGCTGAGGATTTCACTGACTTTTACTGATAGCTAAGATAATTGGTTGTAATTGAATGTTTGTGATTTTTTTTTTCTAGAAGAGATACTGTTTTATTTCCAGTTTTGTTAACTACACAGCTCATTCTAACAAACTGAAGACTCCACAATTGTGTGGCTTTTGAAATCTCCAAAGAGTAACTTTACTTGCTGAAACATTGACTTTGCTCCACAAGCTGGGTAACAGGGGTTATAAAGTATTTTTTATGAGAAGCAAGCCATAAAATTATGTGGCTTCCTTAGAAAGTGCTAAGAGGATGGAGTGGCAATTTCCCAAGGTTAAGTCTTGAAAATTGAATAAAAAAATGTATGATTTAATAATGGAAGCAACCAGCATAAGCCAGAAGATTCTCAGTTAAAGCAGAATCTCAACACATCCGTTGTCCCTAAATACTACAGGTGTCTCTGCACAGTGGGTAATCTCATGTCTTGAATATATTTGCATATATCAAGCCACAATAATGATGAGACCTGTTTTTCCTCCTTTCCATTTGTGCTACCTGTAAACAAAAGCATGTGACAGGAATGTTAAGGTCGGAGGCTACCCTCTGTGAGAGCTCAGCTGAGATTGCAAATGTGCCTCTTCTCCAGTGTAACAGAGCATTCAATCCAAAATATCTTTTGACTGTCTTGGGACAACAGGGCAACCACCAGGAATGATGGGCTGCTAGGAAACACAGCTCCTGGCTGGCTAATCAAGGCATCGGTATTCTTGCCCATGTGGCGAAGTAGTGTTTCTTCCTGTAGTGAGAATGAACTGGGATGGTGCAGTGATGGCTCAGGAGAGGCTGTGAGGATAAAAGTCCAGGCACCCTGGGTGTGACAGAAGTGCTTCATTGTCCTCAAGTGGGATCCAGATCAGGACAAAATACGGAGCAAGGGATCATACGTGACATGACTGAGAGAGGGTCTCTGCCATGGTAGCATCCCTTGGGAGCCATGACCAGCAGGATGTGCACTTGTCAGTGTCACCTCATGCAATTCCAGCTACGCGCAAGGCTGTCCCCTCCCTTCTCAGTCCCATCTGCACCTGCACATGCTTATGCTGCACAAGCTTCGCCATGGCTTTTTAGCCTATGAATGAATTTGTGCTCTCTATCTGCGGTGCCTAGCAGGTATCACACCATAGCACATTACCCATCCAGCAAAGCACTGTTCTTACAGATGATCTATATGCCGTATGGTATTATCATAATTCATTTAGAATAATGTGACTTTGCAGATATGGCCTTGGGTATGCAGGAAAGTGTGGCAGAATAGGTTTAACACAGCAAAGTGGAAGTTCTTTCCAGTTAGCTTTATGATAATGAATGTCAAGACATGCTGTTGGAAGCAAGCTTGTGTCTGTATTCACGGTGCATAGCTATGTATTGATTTTTATGGTGACATTGTAGCTGAAATTTTTAGAGAGTCATTCATTTTCTCATTAATATGCAGGTTGGATAGTGGCTAACAATAGTTTAGTTTAAGAAAAATCTATGTCAGCCATTAAAAGAGCTACAAGACACTGAATGCTAATTTTTCTCCTTTACTTCAGGATTTCCTTTGGTATGTTTTTTCTTTTTGGAAGAAACAACAAAAACTTGCATATGAGCAAGCTAAATCTTGAGCTGTAAATGTTAAATGATTGTGTTTGGATGCTAGACATCTGACATACTGTACAAGTCTGCTACTTAATTACCCCCTGTGGATTTGCAATCTTGTTGCAGGAAAACCACCCTTCCGTGGGACATTTTTCCTGCCTTTCCCTTTCATAATTCATTGTTTCAAATTCTCTCCTTTTTACCTAACTTAAGACATCAAGGCTGGACGATATGAAGCATGTGCCCCAAAGCAAGGACATAATTTTAGCTCTGACTTATTCTCCCATGGTATTTAGACTATCCATATTAAAGTACAGTTAGTTAAAATAATAATATTAACTTGCATTCCTAGCTTTACTGTTCGAATGTATTTTCTGCATCTCTACCCTCATAAGGTTTTCACTTGGAGCCTATGTTTGTGCAGTGAGCACATCAAGGGTATTGTTGATACTGAATAACTAAAATATAAACGTACAGAACAGGTTTAAATAGAATATAATTCTGAAATCCATACCCTTCAAAGGGAGCGGTGTCTAACATTAGGATCTTCCAGAAATAAAAATTATTATGAATGACATGAAAATTTTGTACATCACTCTTCATCCGTACCTGTCTATACTAATTATAAAGGAGGTCAGGATCACTGTTTTAATGCATAGGGAGAAGTCATAGAACAGAAGCGTGCAACTACTCTCTAAACATGACACTAAGCGTCAATCACTAGCATACACTTCAGCTCCCTGCTCCCCAAGACATTCAGCCTTCCAAGGAAGGACAGTAAGTTAAAACCAGAAGGCAAACATCACTCTTACCACGGGTTTGTTGCCAGAAAACTGCGGCAGAGGGCACTGGGTGGCGTTCTCCCATTCCAGGTAGTGATCTTTACAGTAAGTGACATTGTGGAGCAGCAGACTCTGAGGTGTCTGACCTCGAACAAGTTGACTTAAAAAAAAAATGTCCATCAGTGATACGCTTCTTTGCAAGGTTTCTGTGCATCTGTGGATTTTGAACTACTAGTCAAATGCAGATTTGGAGATAACTTCCAGTTCAAGAACTAGACATTTCAACCCTGCTCTTCTCTGTTGTTCCAATTGCCTTTCCTTTAGCTTTGCCACAACTTTTTGACCAAATGCAAGAAGTGTGTTATAGTATTGGTATATATCAATGCAGCTGAAGTGTGTAGAATGCTTGCATAGAAAATGTACATTTTGCTGTTTGTGGCAAAATTAGAATGATTTCCAAGTTTTTTAGAACAGACACTTTGACTTCCTCTCTATATGAGCATCTGGTATTGCTTAGAAAAATAATAAAATTTAATAGTGACAGACCTTCTCTTTCCTTTGCTGCTTTCAAAATGCATTTTTAAAAGCTGCAAATAAAGGTGGAGGACTGTAATTAGATGTGTACTCTCTAAACATATTAAATACTAGCTTTTTTACTTCTGAGAATGTTAATGATGTGAATTCTCCCAAACATATCAATCCTGACTGCTCAGTTTAAATGGTTTTCAGCTGGTGTTGATTATAGGTAGAGAAGGAAGATTTTTATGGGGAAACCCTGTTTGTTTCATGTTGTTTCTCTGAATTTTCCCTTCCATACATACTTTGGCTCTACAACATTAGCCACTCTTGCCCACAAGTCTAACAAGAGACAAAGAGTTAAGAAGAGCTGCCTTCTTTTACATGGCAGTGTTACCAGATGCCACAAGTTCAAACAGAAAGAAAAGGAGGTAGGCTTGAGTGAGTTTTGTTCAGTCACATGGGAAGGAGAAAGAGATGCGAAGTGGATGAAACCTTGTGTTTTGACTTCTTTTCATAAATGGGGTAGTGGGAGGGATGTGCGGGGGCAGCAGGGACCTGCTCTATTGCAGTGCACTCTCAACCTGGAGTAAGCAGTGTGCTCATTGAATGCTATTGAGCTGTTAAAGAAGTGTCCTTTTTTCAGGGAAGTCTCTTGCTGAGCAGCGTCCATCAGCTGGCTAGGCAGAGGGTACTTGCAAAGCTGAAGGCTTACAGGGTTCATTATAGCTGATCGAAATTGGATTCTAAAAGATTTGCTGGAGCGATGGGAGGGGAGCCATTTTAATCAGGCCAGGATACAGTTTACAGCATTTGTTTGCAGCTGTGCCTCTGAAACTTGGGACTAATTAATTGGGTCAATTTCAGGAACATTCAATGCCAAACTGAATGTGGCAGCTCTCAAATTGCAAGGAAAGAGGTGAGAAAAGTAACACACCACAAAACATTGTACTGCCTGTTCCCTGCTCCATGGAGACATCATGTACCTCGAGAGAACAGGCACATGCACACAGTACTAGGAAGTTCCTCTGTGTCAGAGAACAGTGGTCTGTATGTACTTTTAGTGGTGGGCGATATCAATCTGCAATCTGTCTCCGAGCAAAGATCCCAGCAGTTTGTTAGTAGAAAAGCACAGGATTAGAGATTTGAATTGTGTTTCATCTTTTACTGTGTACATATACACCATGTAGTTTATTCAGACACTTACCCCATACCATGGATGAGTAAACCAATGAAGAAAACCACAAAAAGGTGATGGGTATACCAGAACACCTCATAGCATGACCTTCTGATGAGCTCAGTGGATGAAGTCATCATCAGAATTAAAGCCACAGTTATCACAACTCCAGTTATTCCAGCTATGGTGGTTAATACCTCTCCTGTTGTGTTCTAGAATAAGAATACAATATTAGCATTAGTAGTTATTGTTATTATTTTTGTTACTACTTCTGTTACTCTTACTATTGGTACTGTTGCTGCTATTACATACAAAGCCAAAATCTAAGCTATATTTTCAGCAAATGAAGAAAACCAGAACAAGACATGAAGGCAAGACAAACCTCCACTTTACCACAGACAGATGTGTAAATGTTTGCTGTCACTTACTTGTTTCAGGAATTGAAAGGAGATCAAACAGTCTCATTAGTAGAATCATAGAATCGCAGAATAGCTTGGGTTGGAAAAGACCTTAGGATCATCTGGTTCCCAACCCCCTGCCATGGGCAGGGATGCCTCACCACTAGACCATGTCGCCCAAGGCTCTGTCCAACCTGGCCTTGAACACTGCCAGGGATGGGGCATTTACCACTTACTTTGACAACCTGTTCCAGTGGCATAGTACTTTTATTTTACTTATGTAAAATTGTCTCAGAAAAAAAGGGAAATTATTAGAGAAATTAGATTAATCCTAGAGATAAAATAAGTAAAACAGTACTAGAAACCAGCTTATTCATGTTAAGGTGATAAAGTGAGGTGCTAAGACACCTGCAACCATAAAGGTGTGGAGCTCTTTTGTCGTTAATTTATTTCAAAGTTTATGGGTTTTTAGCAGCCCTGAAATGGTGTATAAAAATGGCATGCTCTCATTTACCTAACAGTATACCTTGTTTACTTGTTTCTTACATTTATCTGGAGATACGTTGGATAATACTTGAGTTTATTTTTTAAAAGACATATTTAAATTTACATTTCTACGCTTGTCAGTGATGAAACATCAATATGCTGGGCTAGAACATGTTCCTTCTTGTTCATGAATCACAGGCACCAGCACAGGTTTGTTACATCTGTCTAAACCCACCAAAATAAACTGAAGTGAGAATGAAGATGTATTTTGAATACAACAGTCAGATGCTGATCTCAGTTATAATGTGCAAATCATGAAGAACAGCAGTAAAAATCCCACATACAAGACGAGACTCAAGCTAAATATGCCAGCAGAATGTAAACGAAGTCCCCATTTGGCCTGCAAAGCATATATATCAGTTTTCTTGGTGCTGATGCGCAAGAATGAAGGAACTCAGCATGCCTTCTGGATCCTGAGTTGGTTCTACAGCTTAATACACTAGGAGTAAAAAAGCCCCTATATTGTACTTGTAAAGTGCACTCATTTGATATGGAAATCCTAGAGGTGATAAAATACCACAATGCCATTTTTACAGTCAGTTTTTACAGTAAAATCATTCTTTCAAATGTTCACACTTGACAGCACACAGTACATTTTCAAATTGATGCCTGTGAAGAGTGTGTTCAGATCCTATTACATATTAGCAGCATTGATCTAGGTAATATTTTGAACATTTCCACTACAGTGGCTAGTTTGAATGCTGAGATGAAACAAGGAAAAATGTCAAAGGCACTTAGCACATTGCTACTACAGGGGTGGGATGAAGCTGAAAAGAAAGCCTGAATTGTTACTCTCAGAACTTTCTTCTCTAAAGTTAGAAACAATCTTTTATTTGCTTTCCTTCATAATTTATTAATTCTGAATGTAGCTACTGAGGCACAAGTGGGTGATAAAAGAAATACAAATATTAGAAGTTAGAGTAAAATCTAGACTGTAAATTAGAAGGCAATTGTGGGGCATATCACTCTAAGAAATCTAGGAAAGGATCTCAAAAAATGCTAGCCTTCTTCCTCAAGGGTATTTAGGATCTTAATGCTAATTAGAGGCATACCTCACAATTGTATCACCTTAGTGAAGGCTTAGTGAAGAAAAAAATTCATACTGAGAAATAGTAGATTCATGTTCAAAGCTGTGATTTTTGTTCTGTTCCTGGGGAATATCTCATGTGTAGTGGGAGTGGGCACTCTGTTCTGAATGACTGTGCAGCTGCATCCTTGGCTCACTGTCCTGTTCTGTTAAACCTGACTACTTTGTCAACACTAATATGAAGACTTTTGTGTTCATACCTCTGAGACCATTTATTTGCTTGATTTTTTCAAACTTGAGAATTGTTTACTTTTTTATTTCGAAAGATGTAAAAATCACACTGTCTAAACTAGAAAGGAACTGAGAAAAAACGGAACAACATGCCTTGTGTCTGAAAAGTACCATTAAATCCTACTCATGGTTGTCCAACCATTGTCTCACTTTGTTTCTTGTTTCAGTTGAGCACACTACTGAGCCTTACTCCATGGTGTTCAAGCAATCTTTATTGCATGCTGACTATGTGGAAATTTTCTAAAGAGCAGAAACAATATGTGTGGATGTCTCACCAGGGCCATTTCAACCCTGGAATATGTATAATACATGACATTATACACAAGCAAGCATGTAAGTGTAGTGTATAGAGTAATGGAAAAAGGAAAAAAACTGATTAGCTTTTGCATGTTTAACATGCACACCTTGCAGAAAGGGGCTGGTTTTCTTCATGTTATGAGTATTATAAGGATGAGCTTATAATGCTGTTGTGAGACAGCCAAGGAGGTGGACAGGGGGCACAGTCACTTTTTTCCTTAAAGTAAGTAGAACCATTTATTTGCACGGCTGAGGTGCCCACAGTCCTGCCTAACTCTGAAGAGTACACAGTTTCCCCATGCACTACTTCCTATACACAGCAAGCCCCCAGGTATTTTTGCATGTCCTCGTCCCTGGGCCACCACATTCAACATGTAACAAGGCAGAATGAACCCCCAGGTTGGGAAAATACTGCATAACCATGGGGAGAGACAAATAGCAGCTGTGAAAGAAATATTAAGTGCTATTTCTGTCTTGTTTGGGGTTTGTTTTTGTTTTTGTTTTCTTTCTAGAAAGAAATTGTGTTTGTTCTATGTATCAATAGTTTAGGTTTTTGTTTTTGGGGTTTTTTTTTAATTCTTTGAAGGTTTATTTCTTTGTCTGCTATTCACACCACTCCTTATCCTTCCCCCACCAGCTGTCTCCTGACAAACTAATTAAAATACTGTAGACATTTCTTTGAGCTTAGTAACCTGAAAATTGCAGCTCTCAGTAAGTGTTTTCAGCTGAAATTGAGGTTAACCTTTGGCAGCACCTTCTCGCTCTGGTTAAAAGGCTTTGAAATACAGTTTTACCGACAATAGAATCCACAGAGGAAAACTTTTTAGATGAGGAAAACCAAAAAGTGACAGCTTACTGTTTCATAGGTCCTGATTGGGTTCAAATAGCTTTCATTTGGACTCTTGCCAAGGCCAGAAAGTTTATTCCGTAACTCTCCAGCTTCCTTAGACTGGCTGGTATGATACCGCTCAATGTTGATCAAGTGGGCAACAATATGGATGGCTGCATGACAGAAAGAGTGGTGTGAAACTACAGACACACTTGTGTGAAACTACAGACACTGGTACGTGTCCACAGTGCTAGAAGGAACTTCATTAAGCACATTACAAACTATCTGAAAATCTTGGGCATTCACTGAGGACTTTGTGTGGTTAAGGTGACAAGAGAAGGAAAATTTTATGAAATACATGCCTAATATGAAGCAGCTGCTTCACACTGTAGAGGAGACAAACAGCTCTGGGGTCACCTCCCATGATTACAATCTACTGCCCTCACAGTCTTTGGTGTCACCAAAGGAGAACTTCTTGAGAGATGAGATAAAGGTATTTAAATCGTTCAAAATGAGGTAAACTGATTAAAATCCCTGGGATTTTTTTTTTTATTAATATATTAGGATGTGCCACAGTCTAATATTGCTGTGCAGGTCACTAATTTGTCTCTTTTAGGCATAGACCAGTTTGCAACTTGCACCAGGGATATTTAAGAGATGTGTCCAATATCTGTCCCCTATTAACAAATAGCTATAGCATTACTTTACACAGGTGGAGCCTGGGGAAGCCACCAGAACTGTGGTTTTAAGGGAGAAGTCTGAATCACAATGTTAGATCTGACTTGCTCTGACTCTCATGTGTCACTTTGGCCTGCTCCCAAAAGGTATATGAAATGGTCAGTTTAGAAAAATACCTTAGAGTGAAGTGAGAACCCCTGTAATTCTTTTCCTCAGTGGAAAGGTGATAATTTCAGAAGAAGAAAAGAGGAAGAATTTCGTTTTGTAATTGGCTAACAGGTAAAGTTGCAATCATGCAGAGTTTCAGTTTTCAGGATGAGAGATTCTCAAATCCATTACAGTAAAGTTGTAATTAGTGCAAAATATTAAATGCCGAAGAATGGAAAAAATGACAATAGAAACAATTATATGTTTACAGTAGAGCTATTAGGATATGCTATCTCTAGTTTTTATAATTAGCTTCCCGTTACCATCTCTCCTTCAGTGTTTATCTGTTCCTGCCCCTGACCACTTAAAAAACCTTTCTAAAAGGCAGTATTTGTAGTAAACCAAATATGACCTTTTCCCTGAGCAATATTCTCTCAAAATAAGATTCTTTTTTCTTTTTTTTGTTTCTCTCTTTTTATTTCTCCTTTTTTCTATTTTTTATTTCTCATTTTTTCTTTTTCTATTTCTACTTTTTTTCATTTTTCCTTTTTCTTTTTCTTTTGCTTCTTCTTCTCTTTTCTCTCTTGTCTCTTTCTTATTCCTTCTTTCTTCTTCTCTTTTCCTTCCTCTTTTTTTTCTTTTCATTTTTTTTAATTGTAGCTGTTTGCACAAAAGTAATATCTTACTGTGTAATCACAGATGAAACCACAGGATTAAATGCATCAGTACTTTGGTATTGTTAAGTGTTTCAGATGCGTATCCACTTAGTGATCTCCCTCACTCTGATGCTTGAGTCCAGCTCCTCTGCAGCACCTGGGGAGAGCTGTAGGCATGGCAATATGAGTTGAGGTAGGCTGCTGGCCATGGACATTCTTAAAGCAGCCAGTGCAAAAAGGTAGAAGACTGCTCTCTTCCCCAGCAGTAGGTTAGCCCATGTGTCCAGGCTGAAGCGATGTCATTTTCACTCTATTCTTCTGAGGTGATCCTTCTAGAGCAGTAGATGTGCTGGGGCTGGTTGACTGTCAGGTTGCACTTCATTCAAAATGTTATGTTACCTTAGTGACTTCCCCCCTGCCACTCCCTAACACCTGCTTCTCCTCAATGCCCCATGCTGAGGTACTCACTTGGAGATGAAAGACCTATTTGAAAATCCTTGTTACATTAAATTTGAAGCAGGGCTTTAAACTGAATCACATGTCCTGGTCACTGAGCTGACTCTTTATTTGCTTGTGAGCTGTCTCCTGATGAAACACTTAATAAAAATAATCAAACATTTATTGACACAAGCACCCCAAGGGAATGCTCTGAGCACCCAAACTGCAAAACCAAGTTCCCATTTTTTCTAAATCTTTGGCCCAATGAATAATAAATTATTTATACAAGCTGGAATAGCTTCAGCAGAATGGAGACTGAATCCAAATGGGTATGAACTGCACAGAGATAAAATGAGCCTGGAAATTAGAAGACAGATTCAAGCCATCAAAGGAATGAGACTCTAAAATAACCTTTCAATAAACGGGATAATGGGATCAAGCAATCTAAGCAGCTTTCAGCTGAAGGTTGGTCATTTTATGAAACAGCATATATGACGTGACTGTGAGCATTAGAAGGTATTGGACTCAGTGACCCGGCATGTCCTGCTTACGTTGTTATGGATTAGGTGTTGCATGTAAAACAACCCAGCCAGCATCAGGCAGGAAATGCTCCCAGAAGCCTGTATGTGAGAGGGTGCTCCCAGCACCTCTGCAATACTGGAATGCTGCAAGGAAGGTTACACTAGACCACAAGCAGAAAGTGAAATGTGTGGATTCAGACTGTCAAAACCTAAAAGCCTGAGAGGTTCTGAGCTGCAGGGTTTAGGTGACAGCTGTGTGGGGGCTGTGGCAATCTGTTCCCCAGCATACAACTGATGTATAAGCAGTATATAAACACTGTTTATGTATTTAAGTGTTACAGCACTTTTAAGTGCTGAGTGAGAAGGGGGGGAACTGTTCCTACAAGAGACTCCTTTCAGAACAGATGTTTTGGCCTGGTAAGGATGTTATCAGATCCAGCTGGAAGGGAACCAAGTCATTGCTTGACAAGGACCTGATTTCTCTGACATCTCAAAGTGAACTTGGAGGACAGGAGTGTGGGGTAACAGATCGCAGTCTGCGGTAGGTTGTGGAGTTACATGCTGTGTATAGTGTGGTACTGGACTATGGGAAAGGGGAGAGAAATCTTTAAAAGGATGGAAAGCCCTGATGGTGAATCTCTGAGCGGACATCTACTGAGCATTATATCTTGGCATTTGCTAGTGATTACATGGTGCTTGGGCCTCTTGTCCTCTGCATCTGCAGGATGCTCTTTATAACTCTGGTATGATGTAATAGTCACCATAGCCTTGGGACCATCTGAGTTTCGCACAGTTATAATCCTTAGTGGTGTTTTACCAAGGGTTCCCTGCAGCATATAAACTGAAGATTTTCCTCTATCCTTGCTCATTTAGAATAGTAACTGAGTAGCGATGGAGGTTTGAATCTTTGTTCATAGCATAACACTCTTTCTCTCTTTCACCTCCAAAACACATAGATTTTTTAAAAAGTAATGCTGTAGACTGCGAAGTCTTTGCATGAAATGATGGCATTTCCTTTGTTTAGGAGGTTATGAAATCTCGCACTTTCCTCAAAGTGGAGGGTTATACATGATTTGTACGACTTCTAGTAATGTCAGCAGCAATAGGAAACCTGGTGCTATCTGGTGTATGCCAGGCGTTGAGAGTGAAATGAGGTGGTAGTTTCTTTCAGACAGACAGAGGTCCACATTTGCTAACAGAGTATTTCTAGTCTTGAACGGAAAAAAATTGGGTTGAATAGACATATCTTCCCAAGGTCTTGAGCCAAAGATTTAATGAAGCGTAGTCATGTTGCAAGCTTTCCCTAAAAGATCCACTTTCTGCAACTTTACCTAGTCAGATTTTTCTGCAGGCTTTTAAAGGACACCATTTTGTCTATCTGTATATTGTTCTGCTTTACTGTGTTACGCCAATGGAAATATCATCATACCTACTTCTCTGAGATTTACCACATCTTCCCTTCTGGGTGACATTCCCTCCAGGGTTCAGCTAATGGGTAGAGGATATTGAAAGCATAGAAGACTTCCAGAATGAACAGGAGAGTTTTGGTTTGTTTTTTTTTTCTACAAGCTTTTCTGTGGTAGCTGTTAATGTACAGAGTATAATGATACACTGAAAATACGAACATTCAAACTAATGATGTACTGAATATGTTGGTTTACCTGAGTGTCCCATCATCTTAAATGTTGCCTAGAGTGTTATTAGATTAATACCTCTGATGGCTTTTGTGTGCTGCTAGGAAAAAAACAATGCAATCTAGAAGTGAATTATAGCTGGATGGTAAGAGTAATGCAAAGATCTAATTCCATTTTCAGTGTGGTTCATTTAATGTACAATAGTTGTGGCAGACTAAAAAGTCTGGCACTGGATACATTGCCATTAGCTGAAATATTTTACATCCCTAAAGTGCATTTTCTGAAGGTCTTTGCATCTGCAGTGTATAGAATTTACTAAGCAATTCCAAAATTAATATGCAAATTTCTGAAATCTGAGCTTAGAACAGTTGTGAGGTTTTTTCCCTGCACCATTTAGGTAAGTTAACCATGAGGCCGAAGTTGTCTTACATCTTAGGATTTTCAGTTCAATTTTTTCCTCATTCTGCATAACAAAATATAAAGTACAGAATAAATCATGCAATCTTCTAAACAAAGGGGTTTTTTTATAACTGTACATGAAGACTGAAGGATTTTCACTGTTGTTTTTAGCAACATCTGGAACCTCTGAAGCACTTAACATACATTAATTTGTATTTGACCTCAAGATCTTATATCTAATCCACCTCTGAGATCAAATAAAAGGTTTTATTGGAAGGAGGGAGGGAGCAAAAGGGTTGTTATTAGAGCAGGGTGTTTACTGTACATATTCTTAAATACAAAGAGATGTAATTAAATTATCTTGAAAGTCTGGTCAATTTAGCTAGTCTTATTCAGCCAATTGTGCTTTCAGTGAAGCATGCACAACTCTCATTGAACTAAACAGAAATTGCATGTGTTTATCTGAGAACAAGATTTCACTCTCTCTTTTTCTGCCTGTACAGGGTAATAATCAGATTAGAGCTAGCTGCCAGCAGTTAAATGTTTTGGTTAACCAACCCATCATGATAAAATCAAAGGGTCAAAACCTAGCTTTTCTGCCCACAGTGAAGAGAGTATCTTTGCAAGCATCTAACCCAGGCATGGGGAATTCTGCCCCCAGCCAAGCCTGGATTCTTTAGCCTCACACTGCCTTGTGCCTTTTCTAGTTACACAGAAACCTTCATTCAGCTTCATGCTGTCTTTGTGGACTAAAAAGGTACAGGTTCTGTAAAAATTATAACTATATTGACCACACACATACTTGCATTGGATTATTTTTTTCTTTTTTTTAGAATGGTCATAAACATCAAAGAAAACATGACTTGGACCATTTTTAATCCTAGCTGGAAGCTTATAATCTTTAATTTAATGTAGTTTCCTTCCTAGTACTTGCACTAAGTCTGGATTTAAGCAGTTTCACTAAAAAAAAAAGCAGTTTAATGGAAATTGGATTTTCTGTAATTTCTGGAAGTACAACACTGAGATATCAGCTCAACCTCTTTTGAAGATAAGCATCTGCTTCCCTGAAAACTTCATCACTTACTTATGCAAAATTTTGACTCAGATCACCAAAGCCTTTTACACAGCCACCACAACCAAAACGTGGTTGAAAATGGAAAGGTTTTCTGGTATTTTTAGCTATAGATTTTTCAGTGCTTGTCAGAAGCCAAACATACCCGAAAATTGCTGTATTTCAGTCTGCATTTTTCATGTTTCTAGAGAAAACTGCAGTGCTGGAATTTTTAAGGAGCAGCAACCACCATTTTGAACAGCCTAACTACAAAGAACCTTGCTGTCCTTCCCCTAATTTTCCTTAATTGCTTAAGCTTTATTCATATCATAGTTCAAAAGATTTTGGAGGAATATATCTATATAATCTTTCTGCAAACATCAAAACAACACAAGAAGCAGTTTGTTCTTCAAAATACACACCTTATGTCAAAGTAAAATAACTCCCCCAATACTTCCCACATCAGAAAATGTATGAATGTACTTTCTTAAGAGAGTAAAAACAACACATTAAGAGGGAGGAGTTGTACAAAATGTTATTTACTATCTCTTGTATGTATCTTTAGGCTCCAGACAACTGTATCTCAACTGAAAAGACTCTTTTGCATTAGAAAGCATAGAATGATTTGCACTGATCAAACTGAGAGTGCATGAAACTATGAGTTTATTCTAGCAGAGTTACGGGTCTATAAGGAAGATTTATTAGTGGGTGAATAACTCCCAGACAGCTCTTATCACAGACAGGCATGCAGAATGCAGGAAGCCAAACTAAGCAGAATTCCCTTTACTGAATTTTCAATGATGCCCTTGATTATAGATAGCATTGTTTACTCTCTCTCTTTCCTCCAACTTCCCTCTTCCACTAGTCTCTAATTATATCCCTTTATGACCTGACCAATTAAAACCTGCTCTTGAATTTGTATTAGAGCTGATGAAAAATTAAAGGTACAGATGTACTTCTTCCAAGGCCATGCGCACCTCAGCTGAGCTGGCTGCCTGTTAGAAGCCAGACAATACGAATGTTGTACTGACTATTTTTAGCATGCTCTTAAATAAATATACTGGAATAACACCACCTGGCATGCTGAGATGAATACATGTTACTTTAATAATAAAGACAACTGCAATTTTATATTGTAAGGCTAAGCTTACTGATCTGATCTTCAAATTGGTTTAAATTCTTGCCACCACATTTAGGCTATCGATCATGCAGGGAAGAACATTCATTTAACTAAGAATTACTAAATTGCAATAGACTAATAGGAGTTGACTATGGTTTTGTGTAACAAAGGCAATACAGGTAGTACTTGGATAAATAACGTGTCAGTTGAGAGGAAAATGGCACATTTACACACCATTTCAACTCTTAAATTTTATTAAAAAGGACTCAGTATACTTGCGGGTACCTCTTTATTCTGAAATGTTGCTCATCTGTCACAATATGTACTGTAGATATTTTTATTTCTTTTTAATTAATTTGAAACTTAATTTCAAGCAACTGTGTTGCTGTCTATTGTTTCCCCAGGTCTGACAATACAGTAATGCAGTGTTTTCCCAAACATGATAGTTGTTCCTTGCTTGTCTGTTAGGGAAGCATGAGTTCATAAGTTTTGCTCATTAGACCTCCCTGTATTTGGTTTTCTTCCTCAAATATCTCATCAACTATTTGTCCATTTTATATTCTGGAAAAAACACCCAACCCAAATAATAACCCAACAATGAACCCTCATTTTCTCCCTAAAGAGTGGCAGAATTAAATAATGGTGCTTTCTGTCATTTCACATCAGCTCCTGTGTCTTTTCCCTTGGAATTACTGAAGCCATAGAGTAATCACTTTTCTTGCACTTCCCGGAATGTCCACCTTAATGCATTAGCAAACATTTTTATATGAATGTAAAAACCAAAAACATTAAAGGTTTGACCATGCAGTTTTACTTTCTCTCTGGAGCATGACAAATTATCCATCAAGTAGAAGTTAGTTAATTTACATTCCTGGGTTGATTTGTTAATTAAAGAAGCAATGTTGCATTTTGTAGGAATCTGCTTTATGCTGAAACTGAACTCTGATAAATGAATGGACATGACACATAAGTAAATCATCATAATGCCCTATAAAAGGCACATTTGCATCCCTAGCCTTCCCCTCTGAATTCTTTAGCACTCCATACAAAGGAAAAATTTCAGCTATTGATTCCTGATGGCAATCCTGACTTCGTATTCTTGTCTTATTGCATGGGAACATTAAAAGTGTATACACACAAAAGCAGCTCCCCCGTGTAGACTGAAAAAAATGTTGGGTCCAGGATCCACTCTGACAGCCTGGGGGTAGAACTGTTACCCTGCAATGTCTTATGCTTGCAAATAACCCTGTGTCTCCTTCACATTTTCTAAGAAATATATGTGCCCCAGATACCTCTCCATCTCTATGTGCTTATGTCCTTCCTCATGTTGCCTTTTGTTCTTCCTTCTCTGCACATCACTCTTCCCCATACTATCTCCTGTTGCCTTCATGTTCTATTAATTCCTACAAGCTTCAGTCTTCTCTAGGTCCTTTAATCACTTGGAGAACAGGAAGGTGCCATGTCTTCTTCCCAGCCAGGCTCAACCTACAGCTCAGTAAGTCACTAGCACCAGCAGAACAGATAACTTTTGATTTCAAGATCCAGTTTTTCCCTCAAGGGTGCCACTAGTACCCTGTACCCAACACCTATTAAAAAAAAAAAAAAATTAATTTACAAACCTAATGTTTTTGAGGCAGCTGCCTGTCACAAATTCAGATTAAATTTATTACCTGGTTGAAAAATTATTGAAGAAGAGGTAGTGGTGCATAGATGAGTGGTTTTACTCATAAGCACCATTTCCTTAGGAAATCAGACTGTAATGCCATGTCATCTCCCCAACATCTACTCTAAGGAATTTAATGGAAGTTATTTACATTAAATGTTAAAAGCACACAAGCTGGTCACAATAACTAAATGGCAACTAGTAGTTACTATCCAGGTTGGAAGTTTATTGACTTAACAGTCAAACTTTTCTCAAACAAAAAGGGTTGCAAATAGTTAATCAGAGGGGAATCCTACACCTGTTTAAAGCTTCAGTCACCAAATGATTGCACTAAAATAGCATGTCTCAGAGCTGATAGGGATTACAGCATTAGGCAGAATCACTGTGAAATTCAAAACAGTTCGAAGGCAAAGAAGAAAAGAAGAAAAAGCTTACTTGCATTTATAGCTATTCCATAGGCAACCATCTTGTGAAATGCGATGTTTTTGTCAAGCTGTCTCCTCAAAGCTCCTCCACAGCACTTGGTGAAAAAGCAGAACTTGTTTATTTCATTCCTATTACTCTTTACAACTCACATTTTGGAGAGAAGAGAGGAGTTTAGCACTTTTAAAAATGGAATGTTAAAGGAATTCAGTGGAAGTTTTGGGTTAGCCTTAACTTTGGGGTTCAGGTAACTATATTCAGAATAGGATTTCTTAAGCTCCAGGATTTCTTAAGCTATTCAGCCAATGTAGGGGCTCAATAGCAGGCTTGATTAAACTCTGCTACATTTAACTGTGATTTACGAGTGGTTTTTCTGGGCTGGTGATTAACTCATTGGCTGGTATAAGGATACCATTCTGGGCTACCAGTGCTTTTCAAGCTCAGGTTCAGCTGCACAAACCCAGCTGAACTGCTGGCAAAGCCAGCTTGTAATGAAAACATTTTCATTGCTTTCATGAAATGCACACCCCAGGAGGGTGAGGCTGTCTAGACCTCAGGTGCCTTATGCGTTACTGAGCTGTCTTCCCGTTATTGGAAGTGCTTACGGTGGTGTGCTCATGGCCAGCTGGGTGCCTCTGCAAAGAGCTGGCCTGGGACTGGGGCAGGCTGCGGTGAGCCAAAACGAACACGCTCTGCTGGAACCTAGACAGCCCTCATGGACCTAATTCAGTCTCTGAATGGTGCTGTGGGTGTCTGGATTGCTCTCTTGACCTGGCACAGTGCCATGCCAAAGATCCTGGCATGTATCCACGTTGTTTCCCAGCTAATAAATCTTCCAAATATCTGGAGCACTGCTGGGTGCAATGCCAAGAGCACAGCACCTCATTGGAGAGTCACTGGATGCAGCCCTGTGGTGGCCATGCTGGAGCCAGTCAAGTTGTTCTGTACCATGCTCCTTGAAGCAGAATATTGTTCAGAGAGCAAAATATTGATTATCTATGAGAAGAGTTCCAGTTCTCTGAGTTCTTACTCATCATGTAACTGGGCATGCATATATTTAATGTTAATTCACAAACTGATTTAGAGGTCCAACCAGAATTTGTTTCCTTGAATGCTCAGCTCCTGGTCTCTGACAATAATAAAACAGTGTTGATTCCCAGCCTAAAGACTGCTTGAAATGTAATTCTAACTCTGAAGGGGGAAAAGAAAATAAATTTAAAAAAAAAAAAAAGTAGAACTAAGAACCAGCTTACAATACAATAATGTTACTATTTCTAAATTCCTGTTGTTCTTGGAATCACAGATTGATCAGTGATTTTTTTATCCAAATGTGTGGTATTGGAATTGCCCTGACTATAGGAACTCACCATGAGTGAATTCACTGCATCTGAGCAGATGACCACTCTATTACAATAAACATGTGCTTACAAGAAAGTAAGATCTGAATGGTGGCCACTCAGACAAAAGGGTTTAAATATGTTCATTATTATCCTTATGCCCTGACTTTTATCTATCTGTACATTTTCCCTCTCCAGTTTTTACTTTGTAGCTACACAGGATACACACGATGGATACGTATTTTCTCCATTTGACCAAGTTGCATTATTACATTCCCTTTTTTGTAGCTCCTCACTTTTCTCTTCATGACTCCATGCTATGCAGTCACTGCCAAAATCAGTATTCCATGTAGAGCACTGTGTTAAACAAGCCATTTGTTTCTCTTGAATTCTCATGAATTTAAACGGTAATAACTAAGCAATAGTGTATAGACTTCTCTATCAAAAATTAAAATTCCTTGGAAAATGTTTGACATGGATAATACTGCTGAACTATGAAAATAAAAAAGGGAGAATAATATGGCTATTTAAGAAATGATACTTACAATGCTTGCTCCTCTTAAGAATGAAATAAGGTTTCTACTGACCGGTAACAGGATTAGCATGCAGTTAAAATTAAGGCACGTTGCAGAAGCTCTTGCCCAAGCCAAGGTTGACTGTAGATATAACGGTATAAAGAAATTAAATTACAAGCTTGGTATAGGAAGAGAAAAAGAAAGAGAATACTATATTAACATAATACTCTTGTATGAGAATATTACTGTTGGAGCATCGAAAATATTGTTATGAAGGATGTAAATAAAATCAGACTATGCATACATTCTTCTTGTGGAGCCCTTTAACAATCAAACTTGTACTTACTCCCAGCATAATCCGTGTATAAATGTAAGCATCTTCATCTTCATACCAGTGGAAGGTATCAATAAACAAATAGAAATTCAGTGCCAGCCACACCAGCTACAAAGCAGACAGGCTACAGATTAGTGACACTTACAGTATTTTTAAATGCATATAAAACTGGTTATGTTTATAGTTTTTAAAGTATCTGAGAGATACTTCAAAATCAGCATGCAGTGCGGTTCTTGATCACAGATGATAGAAATCATGAATGCCTGCTGGAATGAGGCTATCTTTTAGCAAATGCAGGATTACAATCCTATTCCCGTATCCCCAGTAGAGGAGATAGATGATGTTTACAGTATGATGCTAAACTTGATCTTAAACACAGGTCTTATCCTGTTCTCTAAGAAGGCTATAAAAGCTAAAATTAAAGAATTCCAGGAGTGAAGGGAGTTAGAAGTGAAGGAAATTCCTTTCTCTGTCCCCCATGCTTAGTTCATCAAAACCTCTGAAATATAATTCCAATTACAATTGCAAACCCCTATTCCCTTTATCTGAGGACTAAAGTACATGGACTTAAAAATAATTAAAAATAAAACAGTAGGACTTTAAATTGTTTATAAGACAAGTTATAAAAAGGCTGATGAATATTTTATAGCAAGTTTTACATTAAGCTTGGGAATATTACTGTAAGCAAACCATAAAATGTCTTTTAAACAAGCTTAAAATATTCATATGTATCCAATTAGATATTTTTTAATGCTAAAAATACTCACTAATAACAGCACCGAGAGTTTTTCATTCAAAATCCAGCATCCCATCCTGAGTGTCTCTCCCTATGTTAGCAGCAGCTGACTCCTGCCTTCCAGTGTAACCTGAGTTCTCTGTCCATTCCTCAGGCTTTTCTAGTAACTCCTTTTGTCTTTAGATTTTAATAAGCACCTAGTGGAAGCAGGAGCTCTCTAGAGGAATTTTCTAATTAAGGACTGCCTGACAAGAACAGATCACCCAAGTGACATATCTCATGACCTGTGTAAATAAAATGCTGGTCGTTGTCCAGTCCTTTCTCTCTGCAGAGTTATTTCTCAGCAAATGAGAGATGTTGTCATTAAATTGTCCTCCTGTACTAGCATGCTTTGTCTTTGTAGTTTGGACAGAATGCAGCATGTCTTCATGATTTGTCATTTAACTTAGTGTCAAATGGGAGCATTCCTTATGTGTACATTGCTAAAAGATCTTGGGAGTGTCAAAGTCAGTCAGAAGTTGGGAATTGTTAGAATGAAGGGTGACCATCTAACATTCATCTGGATTTCTTGCAATTATAGATTATGACAATGTTAAAATGCATTATAGTTTTTCATTCACTTGGATGCCATCATAAAATAAGCAGTTACTTTCTTTCTCCTGTTACGTTGTTCTGTGTAAGGACATGAATCCTACTTCCTTCCCTCCCTGCTAGGAGGAGAGAAGTAACAATTAATTTCCTCCTGGGCTTCTATCAGCTGTCTTCACCCATGACCTGTGAGGTGAGGAGAGGATGCCTATTTCAGAGATCTGAGCACAGAGGTGTTTGTTAGGCAAAAACGTGTCCCTGACTTGAACATGTGGCTTGAGCAGGTCTCTCCATGTGCTCCAGATCCTGCTCCCATGTTTTGTCTGCCAAGTGATGTTGCTTTGGCAGGACTTAAGGTACTCAGGAAATATAAGACTTCCAAATATAATCCACAAACACTGTCCAGCACTAGAGCTTACCCATTCCCCCCACCCCCACCCCGATTAGTTTTTTTATTTATAAAAACAGATGTTCCTGTTCCTCAGAGTTTGTCCTGAGTACTGTTCAGCCTATTTCTTTCTCCTCAGAGGTTTATTCCTGTGAGGATCTAACAAGCCATCTGCAAAAATAAGTCAGCAGGATCCAGTACCTCTCAGCAAGATCAAAACCTGCTGTTAGTCTGTTCAAGACTTTTCTAAAGTAGGTGGTTACTTGAGTAGCCAACACCATGATTATATTCAATATGAAGAGCAGATTTCCAGATTTGCCTTTACTAAGAGAAGAATAATTTGTTGACTTTAATACACTTCTCCAGAGGGAGATACATTCCCCTTGGCCTCCTTTACCAGGTAGCACTGGCAACAACTGGAGTAAGGAAGAGATTGCTTTAAAACCTGGTGAGCTCCACTGCAGGAAAGTCCTTGTGGCTGACCAGGTCTTAGCTCCTCTTTTGTCCAGTCCTGGTGAGCGTATCACATTTACCCTTGGCTCCCCTTGCCAGAAGCCATGCAAACTCTGCCTGTAGTAACCTCATCCCTTCCCCAGTAAACCCATTTTCTTAAGGCCTTCCTGACTTGGCTGTGAAGGACATAGAAAAAATTTCCTAAAGTTGAAATGCTATTAAACTTAGATACTTTTTAAACCAGGGCTAATGACCATTAATATGAGTTAGCAGAACCATGGAAATGTGGTTATGAATACTTGGAATGCAAGCAGTTACAAGGGATTTATTTTGAGCTTTATTTTTCTTGGATGATAAAATTACGCATTATTTATCAACAAACTTTATGATAAGCCATGTGCAGTAATTGGTCACTGTCTATTATGTGGCTTGATATAGGCTATTCCCACAACCACCCTCTTTATAGTAGCTTTGGTAATGCAGGAGCTAACAAGATAGTGGATATTGCTGTATTTTTCAGAAAGGTCAAAGGAAGAAGAAATAAGGGAGAAGGGAAGAAGAATGTGCAGAGGGTGAGGAGAAATACTGGTAAGGTCAGATGCCAATTTTAACTACTTAAAAAAAACGGAGGGGAGAGAAAACCCACTATCTGGATTAGCTGCACTTCAAAGGGAAATTCTGCACCACGATGTTCTGCTTTGAAGTTCAGCCGATCCAGACAGCAATTTTCTAAAATGAGTCAAAACTGGCATCTGAAATAGTCTTTTCTCTTTTTTTCAGCAGATTCATATGCTGGTTTAGGCTCCAAAATTTGTCTGGATCAGCAGCTGTACTTCAAAGCAGCACATCTCAGTACAGCATTTGACTTTGAAGTGCATGTGGTCCAGATGCCAGTCCTCTTAAAGGAGCCGATGAATCAGCTGCACTTTTTTTGTCTGTTGAAACAGCTATGTTTTTTTCTCATATATAATGGTAATGTGTGTGGTCTCCAGTATGGTATCTATCAATAAAAACATAAAGCTAACACAAAAGCTCTTTATTGCTTCATTTTCTACAAAGGAACTGGTCATCATCATTTTATACTGATTTGCAGTGATCTCAGCCAATTTCTAGCACAAACTATTCAGACAAGACTCAGAAAAGTATATTTTATTGATTAAAGACCTAACTAAAGTTGCAAGAAATATTCCATTTTGTTATTGTTTTATCATTATCATAAACTGTAACTGTCCTAAAAAGGATATAGAAGAAGGATGAAAAAGGATTTGTTCTGGCAGCTAGGGAAAAAGCAGTGATGGGCATGCTGAGTTCCTATGCAAGAGACTAGCAACTCTGTCTTTAGCTTAAAAGGTCAGTTTTTGCATGGAAAGAGGTTTATGAGGTGCTGAATTCTTCCATGTAAGTATCTCAGCATTAATGTCAATGTTTATATCAATTACTGTTTCAGATCTCAATCACAGTTAGTTATATTCTATTTGACAGCAATCTCTATCTGAGGTTGTTAGTAATTTTTTAAAGTACTTTAAACTATACTTACCCTTTACAAGACAAATTCATTATTAGCATGAGACTGTATACATATTCCTATATACATCTCATTTTGCTAGGCTATCCTAATTTTACTATTAGATATGCATGCCTGGTTTCTGAAAGGCAAAATCATTTCAGTTAACTCTGAACTTTGCCCTAGCCCTTCCATAGTTTTCCTATGTGATTGACTTTATGTCTGTTAGTAACCTGGATGAACTTGATAAGTTTTACCACGCTACATATAGAGACGGATATAGACAAACAAGTGATCCAGAGGATCAAAGTGCTTTAATTTTGCAGCCCATCTGACAGCCGTTTAATTGCTGACTGTATCAAGAGTGTATACTTTGTATTAGACCATACAAAACGGTGGTTCTGCTGCTACTCTCTGATTTTTACATTATTTTTAACATAATATTTTGCAATAATGTTTAAGAAGTAAAAGACAGATTTGTCTAGAATGGATGAAGAAGCTACACAATACATTTGATAAACCACTCAACTTTTGTGGAGAGAGAAACTGCTGAAGCTGATTAGAGTGAAAACCTTTTCCTTTTCCTTTTCCCCCCTTTTTTTCTTTTAAATACAATATTGCAGCAATAGAGGGTGAGGTTCACCTGTGGTTGTTCTTCAATGCTCTGATTCTAGCTTTGTAAAAGAAACTTAATGAAATTCTCTGAACAGTGGCTGAGTGACTAGTAGCAGAAAAACAGCTATATAATTTTAAAAGATTTTCTTACAGTGTTTTTTTTTAACTACCTCATTAATGTTAATGGATTTTTTTTATGAACTGTACTCATATTGTGAATGGGGAACTGTTTTGCAGTTTGAGAACTGCAAAGATCTAAAAGACTTGTGAGTGCCAAAGATTCAAAAATTATCAGATTGTTCTAAAATTTATGAAATTCAAGAGAGCATGCAGTTTGGGGGAGAGCGTTGCCTGAGTATTGAGACTTCAAGGGCATCTGGCTTCTTGTTTACAGCTTTTTTTCAGTAAGAGTGTTTATTTTTTAATAAAACATTAAAATTACTGGCCCTAGAAGTGGGCTTGAGCAACAACAAAAAATCATGTAGTTATTAAAACACTTGTGATGCAGCTGGCAGAATTAGCAATGGTATAGCAAGTATTGACTATGTCCACAAACCCCATCAGTGGTTACAAGGCACAAAATGGAGAGAAAATCTTCTGTGTCTATCCAGCAAACCAGAATAAAGTTTAAGAACCCCCTTAAAAAGAAGAAAAGTCTTTTGGTTACAAGTCCAATTCCTCTTGAACTCCATGAGCCAGTGCAATAAAACAGACACAGTGCACTAAACCAGTTCCTTTCCCAGCATTAGAAGACCTGATACTGGTATTAGAAATATCTCAATTGACAGGCAGTGCCAGGATCTGAAATCACAGCACACACCAGTGATTCCTACAAGAGTCAAGAAATGGAGTCAAAGAAACGGTGAAATGCAAAGGTCTAGGATCAAAATCAAAGGTCATGTTGGAGGCTAAAAGGAAGACTATCACTGACCAGTGTGGGAACTGTTGTTTCTGCCTGAAGCAGGACTCAACATCTTGTTTGCAGAAAGCAATCCCAATTCTGACTCTTTCCACAAGCCAGTAGAAATGTTTATCAATGAGAAACCTAACAGCTCTAGTTTGGGAGATACTCAATTCCAAGCCAAAGGATATTAATATTTGACTCCAAATCTTTTTTCTCTCAAGAGAATCCTTTATTACCAAGCTCACACTGTAATCAAAATATATTCAGGAGTGATTTCAGATGCTGAATAGCTATTTGTTTCAGTAAATGCCAGAATCTCCCAGCTCTTGATTGTGTATCTCCAGGAGTATCATACCTTCCTAACTATACATGCAAAATTCTGGTTTTCCCACACGATCTGTTTTCCAGCTTCATAAAAAAATCCCAACTCCTCAAAGAGCTGAAATCTTGTACAAATAGATGTGTCCATAAGTTGCTCAGATGAATTTTCCATTTAGCTACTTCTTAGATAGCAAGCTGTAGAAAACAGATTAAAGATGAGCTGATCTTATCAATGTTTTTAAATACCTGGAGGGTGCAAAGAAGAGGGAGATAGACTATTCTCAGTGATGCCTGGCGACAGTACCAGAGGCAATGGGCACAAACTGAAACACAGGAGGTTCTGTCTCAACATTAGGAAACTCTTACTGTGAGGGTAGCTGGCACAGTTTTCCCGAAGAGGGTATGGAGTCTCCCTGCTCGGAGTTACTCAAACCCATATGGACAAAAACCCTGAGCAGCCTGGTGTGGGTGATCCAGCTCTGAGGAGGGAGGTTGGACCAGGAGACCTCCAGTGGTCCTTTCCAGCCTCTGACATTTTGTGATATCTGTGATTTCCACTTAGTTTACTAGAACAAAGTGAATGGAACATTCAGAAGTCTCTTACCCTAGACTATGAACACTCTTAATTTAACTAAATTAATTTGTCTTTTGTTAAAATTTTCATGAAGAAGTTATTAGATTAGTCTGGTTTTATTTCTGGCTCTTATTCAGAACTTTGCGATCCCATTAGCAGTCTGTTTTTATGAGGATGAAATGTTTTTGAGTGCTAGAATTAATATTTTCAGTGGAATATTTTAAAGCAATTTTGGTTGATGCAGTCTTAAATTCACCAAAAACAAGGATAAGAAGGAAACATAGGTATTTAAGTGACTTCATATACCTGTTCAATGAGTAGCAATGACACGTATAAAGACTTTCATTAAATTAATATAAGGACTTGTATAAAGGTATGTTTTTAAGACTGTGTGCTGCAAATCATTTTTTTTTCCAAAAAAACACATCACCATGTAAATTCCTCATTTGCATAGTAGTAAAATTACCAGAGTTGATAAAACTGTATGTTATCTGAATGGTTTTCAGTGAATGATTTCTCATTTAGACTTTATATTCCTTCCCAAATTCATTCTCAGATTGTTATTAAATCCTATTCCGTATTAAATTAAAAATTAAATACATTTTGCCCAGCATAGGAGCATTAAAAGGTCACTCTTATGTACTCCTTGGTGTCAGCAATCATATGCACATGCAGGAGGTATAGCAATATGTACAACCTTTCCAGATGGCTATTCAGAACTGTACACAAGAACATAGGTCAAGAGCTAAGAGTTCACCTAGTAGAAAGCATTTTCTAACATTTTTGATGTGGAAATTGTATTTTAAAGTAATTACAGGCCATCATTTTTAACACCGCAGTATAGCAATATATAAAAGCATAAGCTGTAAGTGTTCTGGACTCATTTCTCTGCCACTAAAATGTTATTTGCCTCCATTACCTTAAATTCAAATAAACCGGTGGCACTGTCCATAAAGTATCTGTTGTGAGAAGCCATGAAGAGGCATAGGGTGGGTGAGGGGAAATAAAGATGGAATATACCAAGAAGAGGTGAAGAAACAATGAATAAAGACAAAGTGAGAGGACGACAGCCACTTAAACAGCATTTTCATAGTCTAAGCAGTAGTACCCTTGTGAACAAAGGTTCCCAAGAGATGCCTGGTTCCAACTATTTCTCCTTTTAACATTTTCTCCCCCACATCTTTATTCCCTCCCTAAACTTCTCACAAAAGCCTTGTAGGTTTTATTAACTAAAAATAATTAGTCCGATCTCAGGCTTCAACATCTCATGGCAATACTGTGCATAGCTAAAAAGTCTTTTACTTAAAATTTGTGATACATGTGACAACATGCTGCGGACAAAGCAATGAAGTTTCAGGACGTTGAATCCATCCAAAACAGTCAAGTTTTTGCACATGTTTAACACACATCATGATTTGGTCCTTGCAGTTGGAATTAAATTTTGATTCCTTTCTAATAAGACCCTGTTTTCAGTCTCTCTCTCCTATAGTGGAGTGATTCCAAATCAAGGGGGGTCTGAGACTGAGCATAGAGAAGAAAGCAGCAGATCAGCTCATGCTATTTTCTCACTTCCCTTCTCCTTCGGGCAAGGCATGGGGCCTTCCTCCCTCCCTCCGTGGATGCAGGCTGGTATCCTGCCATGGTTGAGAAAACAACACAAACAGCACATCAGCTCTGGTCTCCTCCAGCCAGGTAGTGACCAGCAATGTCCCTGCTCACCTGTCAGCACCACAAGCACCACTACATTGCCCTGGCCTCATGGTCCTACCCCAGCCATACCTGCTCTCCAACAGGGCTCTGGGAAGACAGCTCTTACATCATTTTGCTCTAAATTTAGATTGAGGTTGCAAGTGTTTCAAGGCTTTGAGCTGCCTGCAATTTCTGTAGAGCTGTAAATTTACCTTATTGTAAGTATGCACATAAAGGTAACTGCAAGGACATGGTTACTGTAGTATTTAATGTATGCCTGTTTATATTGTAGTTACAACCTAAGCTAATGAATTCAATTTTGTTAAAGGTTTTCCCAATATAGTGCTTTAAACCAGAAGAGATTAAAGTTGGTTTATATTCAAATGTTGCTCATTTCAGATCTCATAATAGTTGTAACAACTGCCTATGGTTTAAAAATAAAGACATTAAAAGACACTTAAAGGACTAAGAGTAAAATATTATTAATTTTAAAGTTGAGCAACATTTTAAAAATGTATTTTTTAGAAATAAAACCTTGAGGAAAACCTGTTTACAAATCATGCTAATCTTTAAATTGTTTTAACAGAAATTAAGTTAAAATGTTCTGGTTTATTGATTTCAATACTCAACAGTATTTGTATTATATGTACTTTATATTACAATGTTATATAATTTTATTATATAAAAATGTAATTTCATTCAAAAATACACTATTTTTTCTCTTGCCATACTTAAATTACTGTTCAAACATTTCTGTTTTGTCTTTACATCAAACTCTGTAAGACAAAGATAAGTTATTAGAAAAATCAGAAGGAAAGATTAAGTGTCTTGCCAAAAAGTCACAGCAACTGTTAACAGGTTGTATCTTATAAGCAGTTCACAAGACTTTAATACTTTTTCTGTTGTTTTGAAAAAAGAGAGAACATCAAAACTGCACTGTTAATTGGTATTGTAGTGGAGAAAATGATAATGTGTGATCACTAAACCCAAATGTTTTTACTGTGATTTGATAGATTACTTGAGAGAGTGGCAGCAAGAAGCAAAAAGGAAGATGACAGGAGATTTATTGCTTAGTTCATTGCTTAGTTCATTATTTGTCTTCTAAAGTCTTTTTTCCCCCATGTATTATTAATACTTGCTAAATGGGAAACTGCTGTCGTACCTTGTGAGACCTGCTCCAGCATCCCTGTCCTGACATTACAGCTGATGCTGGTTTTGGTGACTGGGATCTGCCCCTGGGGCAGGATCTGCTGTGCAGGGAAAAGCTTCATTCCCTGCCCAGCCTGGGGAGGATGCACCAGCCACGCTTGCACACTGGTTCATCCTGCTGCAGCCTTGACCATTTCAAGCAAAATGGACTCTAAGTGCTGACCTATGTATTTAAGAACAAAATTGTATGCACAGGATGAAGCTTTGTTTCCTGGGAAGAAGTGACTTCAGCAAGATTCCTGGTTTTGAGCAGCAAACGGAGTCATTCTGAATTCCTATTACAGTGAGCTGTCTGAGCAAGCCACTGGCTTTGTGGTTGTGGGAGTCATGAGTAAGAGTAGGAATATGAAAAGCTTTATAGCACTAGTAAAATCAATATAAAAAAATGCATCCAGAGCTGGTAGTCAAAAATGATGTCAAAGAATTGATAATGATAGAGAAGATGACCATGAATATCAGGGCTGAAGGTAATACTGTCTTTTGAAAAACTTCTGCACACCATCAGTTCCAAATACAGTGGAATACAATACATCAGCCCAGGAACAGTGTTGAAGAACCTCAGCTTTCAGTTGACAAAGAAATAAAAAACATCCTAGACCTTGTTGTGGTGACAGCCTTGAAAATAGAAATCAAATATAAACTGATCTAATGATGCTTTCCAGACCATAAAGACACCATGGGATGATTTCTAAGGAACATGGAGTGTCTTGAACATATGAATGAAGTATTAAGTCAAACCTACAAATAACAGCCTATGGTACATTGAAAACTGAAGTGGCATGGACACTGTGAAATAAATGTAGTATCAGATACTTCATATAAATCATGCTGTGCACTGTTGTAATCAAATAAAATAATCCTTAAAAATAAATATTTGCTGCTGTAAAATTTTCACTGCAGTTCCACAAAACATGAGAAGCTTGCTTCAGATTGTGCTTCCAAGACAGATAAATCAGAGCTGTGGTGAGTGAATCTTCCATCAAAGCTGGCCTAACTTTGGCAACATCATAAAGAGTGACAAGCTGTAGACTGAGCCTGTCAAAGAATGAGTGTATTTATTAAAACATGTAATTTATCCCTGAATTTAGGTACTGCATTAGGTTGGTGTAGATTGAATGAGAAGGGGCAGAAATGCCTACAAGAGAAAAGCAATGATGAGGCTAGCTAATTAAAGTTCTAAGGGAACAGATTTTGACTTATACTATCCCATAATTTGCTTTCCCTTTAATGACTTCCCTCTGTCTCCTATACATGTAAATTACACTGTCTGAATGTCCACTGAATGACAATTTGTACATTTTTTTTCTACTACCATGCTCTTTCGTCCAATTTCTGATCCTCAAAGCCATTAGAAAATTTGTTAATATTCAACTTTCCATCAGAGAATACCATTTGGTCCACTATGTAGTGGTCAAAAGTATAATACTAAATTTTACAATATCTGTTTGCAGTGGTGTTTTATACTCAGAGCATGTTAAACTAACTTTTTGGTTTTAATTTTGAATTTTTATTTTTGTCTTTGAAGAGAAAAATTATCAGGAATTACATTAAAATAGTCAAACCCAGCTGCATGTATTTTAAATAAAGTAGTTTAACTGTTCTAAGCAGCTTTGGAGATAAGTATCATTAAAACTGTTTCCTCACCCAATTTTGAATACAAGCCATTTCAAAATCTGAAATTTTCATTGAACAGAAAATTCTTTTTGTGAATAACAATGCTCTTTATCTACAAACTAAAACTAATTGTTTGATACGTTTGATAAATGCAACGCATCTCATTAAAAGAGTGTGTGACCTGTCATATCGCTGATAAAGATTCCATAGTCATGACTATGTGTTTGCTTATTACTCTCGGGTTTTGCCCAAGAGTTTTACAAATATTTTGATTTTTCTTATTTTTTAATGCAAAAAGTGTATTCAAGAAGTCAAAACAGGAGTTTATTTGTGCCCAGTGTTGGTTACCTTCCTACTGATATTGAACTGATCTTCCCCAGCTGATCTTCTGCCCAAAATTTTCTTTCTTTTGAAGAATCTATAATTTTCCAAGTATTTATTTGACAAACGTGTGAGTATATTTCAGCTGAACACATCCTGAAATTACTACAAAATTAAGGTGTTTTATTAATACTGGAGATGGACTGAGGGTGAGCTGGTTTGTACCTTATCTACTCTTTGCTCAAAGGACAACGAAGGATGTGAATGTAACCTCACCCTGACCTGATCAGTGATCATTTTGGGACAATGATCTAAGGAACCTTTCAATACAGTTTCCTGGTTTTGGCTGGGATAGAGTTAATTTTCTGCCTAGTAGCTGGTACAGTGCTTTGTTTTAGATTTAGTATGAGGATAATGTTGATAACACACCAATGTTTTAGTTGTTGCTGAGAAATGCTTGCACTAAGTCAAGGACTTTTCAGCTTCTCACACCACCCCAACCAGTGAGGAGTCTGGGGCGCACAAGAAGCTGTGAGGGGATGCAGCCAGGACAGCTGATCCCAACTGACCAAAGGGATATCCTATACCATATGGCCTCATGCTAAACAATACAAGTGGGGGGAGTTGGCCAGGGGGAGGTGGCCCACTGCTTGGGAACTGGCTGGGCATCACTCAGTGGGTGGTGAGCAATTGCATTGTGCATTGTATATTCTTTTATTTTATATATTCCTTTATCATTATTCCCCCTTTTATTATTAGTTCCCCTTCCTTTTCTGTTCTATTAGAATATCTTCTCAACCCATCAGTTTTACTTTTTTTCCAGTTCTAGCACCCATCCTGCTGGGAGGAAGTGAGCGAATGGCTGTGTGTTAGTTAGCTGCCTGCCAGGTAAAACCATGACAACAGTTTAGGAGTTAATCATAGAATCATAGAATAGTCAGGGTTGGAAAGGACCTTAAGATCATCTAGTTCCAACGCTCCTGCTGTAAGCAGGGACACCTCACACTAAACCATGTCGCCCAAGGCTCTGTTCAACCTGGCCTTGAACATTTCCAGGGATGGAGCATTCACAACTTCCTTGGGCAACCCATTCCAGTGCCTCACCACCCTCACAGTAAAGAACTTCTTCCTTAGATCTAACCTAAATTTCCCCTCTTTAAGTTTAAACCCGTTATCCCTTGTCCTACCAGTACAGTCCCTAATGAAGAGTCCCTCTCCAGCATCCTTGTAGGCCCCCTTCAGGTATTGGAAGGCTGCTATGAGGTCTCCACGCAGTCTTCCCTTCTCCAGGCTGAACAGCCCCAACTTTCTCAGCCTGTCTGCATATGGGAGGTGCTTCAGCCCCCTTATCCTCATGGCCCTCTTTTGGACTTACTCTGACAACTCCATGTCCTTCTTATGTTGAGGACACCAGAACTGGACACAATGCTCCAAGTGAGGTCTCACGAGAGCAGAGTAGAGGGGCAGGATCACCTCCTCTGACCTGCTGGTCACACTTCTTTTGATGCAGCCCAGGATATGGTTGGCTTTCTGGGCTGCAAGCACACACTGAAGCTGGCTCATGTCAAGCTTCTCATCAACCACCACCCCCAAGTCCTTCTCCGCAGGGCTGCTCTGAATCTCTTCTCCACCCAACCTGTAGCTGTGCCTGGGATTTCGCCAACCCAGGTGTAGGACCTTGCACTTGTCTTGGTTAAACTTCATAGGGTTGGCATCGGCCCACCTCACAAGCGTGTCCAGGTCCCTCTGGATGGCAAATGCTGATATTAAGGAATTTTCAACACATTACCTTAAACATAAAGCTGTATTTTTTTCCTTGGGAATTAAGATTGGAAAGATAGAGCTCACTATGTATTTGTGGATAGCCTAAGAGCTGTTTGCGTCGGTCCTCTATCAGCCAAAATGTCCCTGTAAGAGGAGAAACTCAAGTTTTATGAATTTTCTTTAGTTTCCTATCTGCTCAGCACCTACCTGCTGGAGGAGGATGAGGGATAGAGTCAGACTGCAGGGGAAGTGAGCTGTGCAGTGGCACACGAAAAGTGCCTAGGTAAAGGAGGAGCACATGCAGTTTTGTTTTTTAATGTAATTTGTTTAACTCTTGCTCTTTGGACAGAGAGGACTGCCTTAGATTCATGATTTCCTTGTATTTGGGTGAAATAGTATACAGTTGATAGGCTTAAAGTTGTTGTGCAAATGAAAACCCCTGCCCGTATATCCACCAGTAGCTGGAAGTGCTCCATCAAGCCTAAGGCAAGGGTGGAAGAAGGTGTGTTTGCATCTAAAGAAAGATGTCTCAAAGGGACTGGATTAAAAAAAAGGACTACATGCAATAATTTGAAAAATAGTCTCAAAGGGTCAGAGGTGGGGCAGGTGGGAGGGAGTAAGCTGGAGAACAGGCCGCACAGGAAAGGTTTGACCTTTCTTTTATGTGTGTGTGTTTGTTAAGCTGACGGTGTCCTCAAAGACAGGGCAGACAAGTCATGAATTTCTTGCGTGTGTTCCTAAACATGAATGGCTAAATGAAGAAGGCTAAAATAGCTTAAGTTGCACTATTCTCCGGAAATCGGTCTGAGTAAAAAGTAGTAATGCAAGCAAGAATAATCCATTATGGTAATCTAGGGTGCATCTGTACATACTTCTGGCTTCATTTCCTTGTTCACTGTATGTCTATGGTGTGCCTTCTAGAGAGCTAAAGTGGAAACCAGGCAGCTCATGGGTTTGGTGGGTATAATGGGAAAGGACAAATTTGTATTATGGTGGAAAAGCGATAAAATCAGCTAAGTGATAGGAATAAGACAGGAAGGCAAAGTGTCTCTTGAAAGGAAACTTGAGGGGGGATCCTAACCACCACAGCAGCATCCTTTGAGTGAGCAGGGGCAGTAAAAGACAGGCAGTATTTGGGCTCTGCTGAAACCCTTGAGTGTCAGGCTCAAGGCTTAAAGTATTTGGGTGGCAGAGTAGCTGCTCTCCCTGAGGGCAACCTGGTGACTAGATGACTGACAGTGCTAGGCCAGATGCTCTCACAGAGGCATATTTTAAATGTAACAACTAGAATTGTGCACATATTTAATTAATGGAAACTGTTTCCAAAGTTGACAGTGCATGCACCCTTTAATCTTTACTTCTGCGTCTTTCATAAATATATTGTGAAAAACTTGCCATAGAGTTTTATTTTATTTTTTAGATTAAGGATGGCATTTCCAACTTACTCTTTAAAAACTGTCTTCTTATGGGAAATTCTGAAAACATTTTACATAGAAATAGTTCTGTTTCTAGAGCATACATTTTTTTTTCACTTTTCCCTATTGATTACAGAGGTATTTGAGTAAAAATATGTGCATAGGGATTTATAAGCTGCTGCTGCTTTTTCCTGACTTGAAATCAAAATCTCTGTGGAAAAAATGTACTCCTGAGCAACAGAAATTTTTATACAAATATTTCTTTTTAAATAAAAACAAGAAGAGAAAAGAGCTCCCTGAAAATATTACTTACTACTTCAGGAAAATAGTTTTTACTAATGGCTTCCAAAAAGCTCTTAATACAATAAGCATGCTTTTAAAGGTCTCTGATAATTTAGTCGCAACCAGTATAGTTTAGAGCAGAAAAATTGATAGCCTGTCCCACATTAGTATTGTTGTCTGTTCTGAAAAATCTTGCTCTACTTGTGAGGATACTCTTTCCAAGATGAAATTGAATTTTTGTCCTACATCTAAAGCTGGTCAAAAGAGTCATTTTGCAAAACTGCCCATGCTGGTTGGAAAAATGGAGCTATGTTTTATGACTATTTTCCCATGATACATCTTTAGTATTCTCATGCAATCCATGAAGGAAAGTCATTAAGATCATGTACAATTATTTTCTTGTCTGAGTGGCCCTAGGTCTTTCTAGTTATTTTACTTTTGTTTCTTCAGTGATAGGAGCACAATAGAAGACTCTTTACTAGCAAAGGTATTTTCATATTCTTCTTCCTCCTCTGCTGTTACAAGTGGTGTTTGTTTCTTTTTTCTTATCCTAGATAGCATGATTCTTATTCATGGTCCTAGAAACAAAAGGGATAAAAAATCCAGAAAACACACCATCTTGAAGATATCTAAGACTTTAAAAAGAGGCCTAGGCAATATATTATTTTTTGCTTCCTGCAACCTGCCTGACTTCACACTGGCAAGGATTCTGATGGCTGACACGTTTAGTGATGACAGTTTAAAGAGCTGTTCCTTCCCCTCTCTACCCAAGCTCCTGTGTGATTTCTCTCCCAGCCCACCCTCAGGGCTGCTTCAGGGGCAGCCCACAGGCACAATTAGAGGACAAAGTGTAAACGTGGTCTTCTGACAGTGCGCATGATGGGGGAATTAACACTGGTTTGGCACAACTTCTCCAGTGAACTTCCATTGATTAGAAATGAAAGCTGAATCAATGTAACACTCAGTAAGTACTACAGACATGGTGATGTTTTGATCTAAGCAGAAATTTCATGTGTCATTGGGAAATTCTGAAGACTAGAGCACACCACTAAATAAATACCATACCCTAAGAAATTAATTTTCACTGAAAAAAGCAAATGGAATGATAATGACAAGTGAGCCCTCTTTGAGTTTATTTCTAGGCTCCAGAAATCTGAAATAAGAGCAATTGAAAGACATTTAGCTGCATAGTGTCAGGTGGAGTCTTTTCCTGCTTATCAGTGATACAGATGGGGAACGTAAGCATTTTTCTCTGTTTAAAATTTTAACTTAAAAAACCCCTTCTATGTTATTTACCGGTTCCTTGTCGTTGTACATTTAAAAGAATAAGTTCTTCATGTGTTTCTTTTAGAGTATGAAATTCATACATTTGCAATGGATACTAACAGACTAATCAGGAAGTTTGTTGTAAAGATTGAAAGTTATGACACCATAAATTCAACAAGCTTAAGGTAGAGGTGCATAGCAGGGGGCCTATCCTCTGATTACCTTTGAAAGTAGTCACCAGCAGAGAGGAAACCAGCCATGTCCTAGTAAGGGACAGTCACTCTGTAGTGCACCTCCGCCAACAGAACTTGCACCAGAGCCATTTCTTGTGTTTGCTTTATAGTGGTGGCATTCATATTCAGCTCATCCCTGTGTTGGAAGGACTGATCAGGACATTATCCTGCTTCCAACAGTTTGATGTGCAGAGTAAAAAGCAAAGAAAGTGAAGAGGAAAGAAAAGCTGTCCAAACTTCTTCCAGAAGCACAGACCAGGGAGGATGATGATTCATTCCCTCCAGCTATACAGCAGCTGATGAAACAAACCAAACTACGTCAGCTCGTTAAACTGCTGAAAATGCCTGTTGTGTGTCTCATTTCCCACGCTAAATGTCTCTGGGGTAATGATAGCTCATGGTACTTCTCAGCTGCTGATAGCAAGGAGACACCTGGAAGATGGAAAGGTATCAAAGTTGTTCTGTAATTAGTATGCTTATGTAACTTTAAAAAACCCCACTTTATAAAGACTATTAAATAAACTTCTCTATTTTATAGGAAAATATTGTAGAACTCATAACACTTGAGAGCAATACAGGAACTACTGTTTTCAATTAATTCTAATAGGAACATAGATTCTTTTAGTTCCATATACTATCAAATTATCCAGAAGGCTTTTATATTATTAATTTTACCTAAAAAAAGCTGTAATTACATTTTGCAATAAGATATAGTGATAAAAAAATCTTAATTTGGTGAGTTTATCTAAAAGGACAATGTGTAATCTCTTTCTATTCAAGTGAGTAATAATGGGCATCTCTGTATTTCATTTTTTAGTTTAAGGCTGTGTGACAGTATCTATAGGTCATATATGAGTTTGTATATTATTTTTATCAGGACAGAACCTCAATATGGCATGTTTGGTGAATTAGTGAAAAAGTATTTTCACCCAGTTTTCCAAGATTGTACAAACTGAAGGCAGGATATGTATTCCTTGATATGATACAAATATCTGGTACTCCTGGAGTGTTTTTTGTACTTTGTGGCAGGTAAAAACAAATAAACCCTGGAATACTGGAGTTCTGCAAGACATCTTATGGAATTTATTGGTACTCCACACAGCAGTCCACTACATCTGTAGAAGCAAGATGATCTCTTCCCTCAGATTTTTTTTTCTGCAGCTCTGGAGTCGATTATGCATTAGGACAAGGACTCACTTTGTCTAAGTTTAATCATCTAAAGTGATCTTTAATCTCTGAAAGTGCCTAACATAAATTCAAGTTTATAAATACAAAGGTATTTCTCCCTCTTCATGAAACTAAAATTTAATTCTTCAGTGTCTCAAGTCAGATGGGAAAGAACACATCTAAACCTTTTGCCACTATACCTGTAACAGTTTTTTGCTCAATGATATAATTTGATTTTGTAATCATTGAAGAATCTCTCAGCCTTTGTACATTGGGATAAAGAGTACATAGTAAATTCTCTAATGAATTAACAGTATAGAAGGTGCAAAGTCAACTACAAATACACTCTACCGGCTTTGCTGATTTCTGGTACCATCTGTACAGTTTAGCACCCCACTTTCCAGTCACAGTACATTATCTAGTTTGGGTACTGACTTACTTAAAACTGATTTCACTATGATAGCTTCAAACTTAATTCACAATTTAACTTCATTTTGAAGTGGTTACAGAACAATTTGTAGTTAATGATGGTCCAAATATATTAATTCAATCATTAGCTCAAAACTACAAGTCTAATGAGTCTTCATATAGAGAAATAGAAAAGTATGTACTCAAAGCGGAGTTAGAATTTATTTCTATCAGTACAAAAGATCATAAACTTGTCTCAAAACCTTTCAAAAACCTAGTTGCATACGTGGGCCTTCAAAACACACTCTTCATTGATGTGTAATATCACATCACTATCACCATAATTCGTATACCCAGCTAGTATTTCTGCTAGCTACTCAGTATAAACATTGAGTTTAAAAGCATGCTCCTAAACATAGTGAAATTGTGTTAACTTTATCATTGACTTAAGAAGAACAAAGTTATCACCCAGTGGTTTTCAACTTGCCATGAAGGTATCTGGGCTTTAAGAGAAAATAGAATATTATAAGACTGGTGAAGAAATTGCGTACAAATCAGCAACTATTTCACCATCTATTATAAAAAAATATTGACTTAAAATAAAAAAAGAGGAAAAATGTAAGAAGTAACATTTTTAAGCCTCTTGATTGCTGAATTGTAAATTCTTTCAAGAAAATAGGTAACCTTAATAAGAATAAAAGGCATTTGAGAGCATGTCTTGAAATCTGATAGTTAAGTAATTCAATTGTATTTCATTTCACAGAATAAATCTGATAGATAAGGCTATGCCTGCATTCATTCTGCTTTATACTGCATGTCACATATTCTGCTTTGGCTCTGGCATTTCTGGTATTCCAAAAGATAATATATCTTTAGTTTAAGTTATGTCCTCCTGAGACAAAAATAAAAATATTAGTTAAGAAACCCAAAGCAATAAAACATACACATCTAGCTATCATACTGCCTTTAATACAGTATTGAGACTTTGACTGTACTACTACTGAACTTATTCCTGAACACTTTTCTATTTTGTTTGCTTTTTTATTTAATATTAATATTATGGTAATGTTAATCTCTTTAAACTTCTAAGTAGATGTAAATCAGTTAGGATAATATTCAAATATTGACTTTTAAATTAATTCTATGTATGCTGTTTGGCTAAACATGCATACGTGTTATCTTGATGTCAGTTTACCTAAACTGAGCAGTTGGAACTTGATACTATTTGTCCAGGCAGGCTTCCCCTCCACCCGCATCCCCCAGTATGAAGAAATGTGATAGATGCAAATGCTTTCTCATAGCAGAAGTACTTTGGGAATTTCCATGGGGACACTGCTCTGTCTGGGATATAGGTAGGTTATGTGGTGCTTGAGAAATGCTTCAGGAGCTGACTATGTTGTCTGGAAAGGCTAGGGAAGGGTAAAATGAGGTTCAAAGAGGTTGCCCATCTTGTGGAGGGAAAAGAGAAGGAAGGAGCGGAATTTAGGACTGCTGCTGGTAGAACAATTTCGCCAGTTTGAGAAGGACATATTTACAGAGTTGGGTTCTGCTGTAAAGTAAGTGGGGGGTTGGACTAGATGACCTTTAAAGGTCCCTTCCAACGTGAACTATTCTTCGATTCTATGAAACTGGGCTCCTCAGCCTTAGTTTGTGAGTCAGATGCTGTGATATATTTGAGATCTAGAAATAAATGTTTTACGTGGGTGCCTTGAGATCTTTTCCCCCATGAAAGTGAACCCATTAAAAAGGAAAACCACACACTGACAGAAGGTACAAAACACTGAGAGCTACCTCCTTTGCTTTTCATCAGCCTCACTGCCTTTAGCTGTTCACTCCAAGTGACATCAGTGCTTTTGGGAAATTAACAATGCCAGACTCTGTTCATTGTCCACAATATGATGTAAGAAAAAAAGCTCAAACATGCAACATTTTGCAGACATCCTCACTTACTTGTAAAACTACTCAAAGTTTCTCAGAAATCACTAAGAATCATTACAGGTTCTTGAAAAGTACAAATCAGGAGAATAAAGATCTACCTAGTACTGCTCTGTCTAGTCTTCGCTTCCTGAGTTGTAGTGTATAGCCTGTGGTGAAGGCAGCAGCCTGTTACAGCATGGCCGAAGGAGAAGGAGCCCAGGGGTATATCACTGTTTTTGGAAGATGCACTCTTCCACTAGCTGGAAAAGTTAATTGTTATGATAAGCTACCCCTAGGAATAAGTGTGAAGTGGAATTAAATGGTTAATTTTACTGATAATGTGTCTGCTATAAACTTTAAGTCTGTTTGTTTAAAGGGCAACTGACTACAGAAGCACAACTTTGGCTTGCACCACATGCTTCAAATTAAGAGTGAGATCAGTGCCAAGTATAACGAGAAATGATTTTGAATTTCTGTATCGCTGACACCTAGAGAAAAAAAGAAAAAAAAAGAGACTGTGGTATATGCAGTTTAACTTTGGTGGCAAAGAGCATTTTTGTGAATAAGCATGAGACTTCTTGCTGCTTGAAAAAAAATCAGTCTTTAGAGCTCCATCTTTATCCATGCAGTCTTTTAAAAATAAACATTTTACCTCTCAAGTGTCTTGAGAACAAAAGATCAAGAACAGAAGCTCTATGCAGAGCACTTCAGAAGAGAGAAATTATTTCATCTGCTTCTCCCACTTCAGAAGTAGTTGCTCACAGACATCAGGTTATGACTGAGAATTTTGCAGAGATTTATGGATAGCTTTATTCTGGCTTCTTACTTACTTTTTTCAAGCACTTCTGGTCAGGAATTACAGTAGATGAGTAGGCATTAAAAATAATCTGTAATACTTGTAAATTGAGTCACAGCCTCTGCCTCCTCCTCCTCTAACTCCATCCCGATTACAGAGCATGCATATGAACCTCCCCCATGATTTGTTATTTCTACTAATAGCTCAAAAAGACTTGCCACTTCTTACTCCTTCTCAGCCGTCCTCCTCTCTACTTAAAAAAAAGGGTGATTGAATACATATATCTCTCACTGATGACCTACAGATATTTCACTACTTAAGTAACTCTTCTTGGCTTCCACTTGGTGACTTCTGTTTCAGTAATGACCATTCTGATATGTTCAGTAATGACAATTCTGATTGATACCAGCAACTGCATTCACAGCCTCTTGTTAATAACAACTCATTTGCTTAAACTGAGGCTACAGTGTACCTTTAACTCACACTTTGGCTGATTTGTGAAAATGCCACTATTTCTTTATAGTCTAAATGGTGCTGTTTTCTTCACTAGGATTTGAAGTCAATAAGAACAAATCACATATAATGCCTTACAAACTAGTCCAATCTGTAAAATAATTATAAATTCCATTGGCAAAATTTTCACATTCACAGAACAGATTTCAGACCATATGTCTGTTGGTGATGCAACTGAGAATTCATCTTTGGTTCTCAGACAAGGTATGTTTAAAATTACTGCTTCATATGGCTTTGTATGTTAGGCATTACCATAACAACATTGTCATGCCATCATTTCAGATGCTTTCAGTCATAGGTCAAATTCACTTACTGACCATAAATTCACAGCAAGATATTTAGGTGCAAGAATTGCAAGCTGTAATCCTACATTTCTGTAAATATCCTGTGTGGAAAGATGTGCTGAAAAAGACAGATTAGTTCTATCAAAGGACTACACAGAGAAGAGGGCAGAGGAATACCGGGATCAACCTCAGAAAACAGACCACTGAAGTAGCTGAGCAGTGGTAATTTATATATAATATAGTAATGAGTTACGTAAGCATACAAAGAGGGGTGAAAATTTTTGATTTAGTAAACCAATCTACTGGGGCATTAGCAAAGATAAAAAAGACTTTCCATTGGCAGAAAAGCTACCAGGGTCTCTAGTACTACAGTCTTTGAGAAGAGCAGCACTCTTGAGAAATCTTTGAATAAATAAAATGTATTTTCTTACAGTGGAGACCTGTTCAGATTTCACTGAAACCTACTGCTAAATATCTTGATGCTACTTCTGTTGGGGAAGAGGAAATTTATCTTTCCCATTGTTTCCTCTTTCTTTGTGTTTCATGGAAGATGAGATATGGTGAAGAATGCTCCAAAATAGCTCAATTTAGATTTTCAGACCTCCCACATTTGTCCAGTCCTAAGTCGATTACAACAAAAAAAAGTCACCTATGAGACCTGGTAGATAATTCTCTACTTGCAACCAAGACCTGTGCACTTGTCTGTAGGGACACTACCAGTTAGGGCTCATGCTATGCAAATTTTCAGCCAACTTGTTGTGGGTTTCTAAGACCTTTATTTTCCTGGCAGCTGGAAGAAATCTGATTCTAGTAGCTAACAGTCTGATCTTTCTTCTAAAGCTGTTAGTGATGCTGTCAGTTTTATCAAATGCAGATCACATCATAGAAGTTAAATCATTATCCCTCATCTTTTGGTATTTAATTTTATATATTCTTGTGTGTAGTACACTGCAAAATGTTTAATGTGAAAACAAATTCTTGTGTTGGTCCAATGAAAAAGTAAAGGATTAAACCGGTGCCTATTTCTGATTTTTGTCATTTTTCTGTAATCCTATTTATGTAACATTTGCTTCACAATTGTTTCTAAATACATGTATTTGGAATGCCATAAAAAAACCTAGTTATCAGCAGTTCACTAACAAAGGTAAAAAATTACTTTTATATTTTTCCTGTTAATTGTTAGCAATTCATAGCCATTTTACTAGCATGCATTTTAACTTAAATAGTACAGCTATTACTGCGTAAGTGTACTCAAAATAACCACATTTGAAAACTGGTAATTTCTTTGCACTTAATAACTGCTTTGCTTGATTGCTGAAAAGGAGCTAAAAGTAAGATGTTCTAAGCTCTATTTATAGTTGCAGCTCATAACTTTTTTATTTATTCTCTAAATATTTTTCCTGGTGGTTTCTTAAGTATGGCATTTGTCTGAGTGCTCAGCTAGAGACATTCTGTGTGTTCTGTTGTACTCTGTCCCAAGAAGTCCCCGATACCTCAGAGTGAGGCATGTTCATGCATGTAGCTAAGAAAATATCAAAGTAATCTTTCTTTTATGCTAGTGAGCTGATGATAACTAGGTTTTCTTTAGTCCATCTATCCAAAACGTATGCATAAGTCTTTTGATTACTTTTGCTGTTTATTTTATTTTAAAGATTTATTGTGACATCTCTACACAGAACATGCTAGATATGCTAGAAAATTATTTCTGCCCTTTGTATAAAACTAGATTGATTACCCTAATACTCTGTTACATAGAGAATTTCTGTTAGAACAGAACACTAGATAAAATTGGTGTTATTTATGGCTGTCTATCAAGAAACCATGTCCGCTCCCTATTCTGGCAACTTTTACTTTAATAAGGAAACACTAGGGTTTCAATAACTTGAAATCCTTTGCATACACTAAAAGCCTCCTTGTGTCACTTGCACAAGGAGAGGCGGAATGCATCTGGAGTCATTCATGCAGAAAAGATCTAGCACTGGCTTCCCTACCGCCAGTCTTCACTGCTGTCCGTGAGGGCCCAGTGACAAATTTGGGCTTGGGATACCCATCCTGCAGAGTTTCTCTTCCATAAAAAAAAGAAATGACATTTTATACTCAAGAGTCTCATTTTTTTGTACTGAGCAGGAATACCAGATGGTGGACAGGTATGTTTGAATAGTCATGTTCTTGTGAGGAATCGTGTGAAGAAAAAAAATCTTTCTAGCCATATCTTCAAAGCTATTTAGGTCACTAAAGCCTTTGGGAGTCAGTGGAAATTCAGGAGCTTGATATCTGAAGATACTGAAGATCTAGGAGTTAGTTTAAACCTGAATGGCCTTTCTATAGGTATTCCAGTATTTACGGAGGCTATGGATATGAGCAAAAACTTTCATGACTTTTAAGGAAAAGTAGTACTAAAGTTTCCTGGCTCCACCTTATTTAGTGAGGGACATTGCTGCGTGTTTTGACATGTCTCCAGGAAACACAGTGAATTAACTTCTGGATATCAGGACTGGTAGCTCTTTATTCTAAGTTGAGCAGATTCAAGTACTTACAAACACTGTTTCAAGATTTTTTCTTTTTTTTTTTTTCTTTTTTCTGGAATTTAAATTAAAAAACCTTAGTAAAAAAAAAAAACCATGATCCTCAAACTCATACAGGTCAAACATTAAACATCATAGTTTTTGGACATAAGTTGGGTGGCCATTCAACTTACAGACATATTTAGCAATCTAGAGCAACCAGCAAGTCTACTGAAAAGGGAAGACATAAACAAAGTCTAAGAATAATTTCATCATTCAATTTGAAACATTCTATCATGCAGGTGCTCATCCAAAGGTTGGCAGACATTCAGTTCAGTGCCAAAGGAAGGCTGAGAAAGAAAAACATATCAAGATCCCACCCACCTGCCTGTGAAGTTTTTGCTGCATAACTTCTTACAACCCTTTGAGGCAGAGAAGGTCACCCCCAGGTCGGGACAGGAATGATGCCCCCTTCCCCCTTCTCCCCTCCCCATTGTTTACGAAGTGATTTGGATTCTCTAGCTAAAAAAATATGTGCTGCTAACAACCCCTCATGGAAAGCATTTTTAGTGCTAACAGTTCCCAAAGTCTCATTTTGTTACATTTAAATATTCAATATTTATCTGTGCTATTTTTGCACCCTGTGTTACAATACTGCTGATGTCCAGGATGCATGCAGGCACTCTGCAGATTTATATTCTCCAACTTGGTTCGGCTGCATTCAGTGCACAGTGGAAGATGCAAATAGCCCTTTCCTGCTGTGCCCACAACCCCAAAACAAGCCGTCACTGCATTGCTTCATTCAGCTGTGGAGCTTTCTCCTGGAAACATCCACTGCAGGGAGCTGCTGAAGGAGCCTCAGCAGTCACTAGCTACAGCTGACTGCTTTCTGCTTTCTATACAAGCAGGCGGGCAGCTAGAACAAGTGCCAGAAATGGTTCCATGGAGCCCAATTTCTGATCCATAAATTAAAAACAATTAATATGAACGGGTCCCCTCAGGTCTGAATTATAAATTGTATGCAGAATCTCCTCCATTTTCAGCCATCCTTGGAAATGAAAAGCTTTTGTCTTCTAATAGTCAGCCTTCAACCCTGAAAATGTCCTCAATAAAGATTTCACAGGAAGTATAAAATCAAGGAGCTTGATTCATCTTAGGATGCTGTAACTGATGAAGTCTATTTCCAACTTGCTATAAACCAGAAAAAAGAAAAGTTAAATAAATATACTGTTAGTGTGACAACAGTGAATCTAGGATGTTCTACCTAACATTTTATAGCAGGAAACAACTTGTTCTATGGAAAAGATAACCTAATTAGCCCATTTTTTAACCTAAGGATCTCCCATAAATTTTCCACATATCTGTCCATTTTACAGCAACACCAAAATATCAGCATTCAAATGACAACTGCTAACCCTGTTAAGTCCACATGAACTAAGATTAATGATTGACAGTGTACAGTAAATGTATTTGCTGAGTACTACCTTTATATTCTTTTCCACATTTGAAAGCACAGTCGCTCCTTTCTGCTGACTGAAATTATTAATTTATATAGAATTACAATTGTAAGAAAATCAGAGGTATTTAAGTCTGAAATAAATTATATATACAGCAGTGTTCTAAATGAGTTTTAAAACCTCATATTGAACTCAATAAAACCAGGATATTTTAAGTGGAACTAAAGGTACTTACTGGTAGATCAATTTATTTAGGCATTAATAATCCAGATCACAGGTTGCATATCATATTACTCCCAAACAGTTGACAAGTCAGAAATGAGTTCCTATGTGTTTTTCTAATTTTCCTCTGTGATGAATTTTTGCAGTCTTACAAAAAAGACTTCTTCAGTGTTCAAAAGCCTTTGTATTACACTTTTGAAAACATCTATTTTTCAGATTTATGAACAGTGTTTGTGTGTATTTATGAACATTTTGGCTTGAAGAAAAAATAGAGGTGACTTCAATAACTAGCATTAAGTTTCAGGAAACAGCAACAGCCTTTTGGAGAAAATTCTTATCAAAACAGATTTTTCTGGTTTGTAATTTCTCAGTTTGTAGCCTTGTATTGCTGTAAAATACTCACTGTATTAACTCTCATTTAAGCTGCACTAGCAGTTGAAAGCTTTTACTATGACTGAGCTTTTGTTTCAAGTGCCAATTACAATTCTGCTAACATTTTGAAAAACGTATAAAGTTCCTGTATAAAATGAGATTGTAGTGACTCATAGAATATAAATCTCTACGTTCTATACATTTTAACATATGATTGTGAATTATTCAGTACATTAATTACTCTTTAACATCTTCTTTATCTTGCCTCTTATGTGTAAGAAGTATCTTTTACAACTGAAACAATACCTTCTGCTTGGCTTTCAGAAAAAGGTTCTGAAATACTTTGAAAATGAACTTGAAAAAAAGTGTTCTAATGAAAAATTAGTTGGAGAATATCTACAACAGTTTAGCTATGGAAGGCACTGTTTGTTTTGTACCAGGATACTTTTAAGTCTAGAATTAGAATTTGTTTCTGTAGAGCGGGACTGTCTGCCAACAAAATGTACAAAAAACATTAACTGGACAGATCAAATACTTGAGTGCATTTGTATTTTGAATACTATAAGCTTCCATTATTCCATGACTCGAGGTATAAATTTGCATCAGGTGAACTTAAAGGGCAAGAAAGTTTTCAATTCCTTATGAGTTTGCAGTCCATTATTAGAATTTAATTTACGTTGTGGTGAAAATTACTCTTCCTAGCTTACTGTTCGTAAGAACTGTTACATATTTTAATGCAGTTGAAGGAAGAAAGCATTTATTACCAGTAAAAGACTACTTTAGCATCTCATAACTTTCCTGGAGTTTGCTTGCATGTAACTCATATTTCATACAGAGAACAGTGCTAAGAGAAAGATACCTTTGAAAATATAAAGTATTCAGAAATTAGCAAGTACAAGTTTGGCTATGCAGTCAAATTTGAAATCCTTTTTTGTCTGTCTTCTGATAGCCATCACATATGCAGTCTGTGATAGAACCATGGGTACATCCAGCTTTCCTGGGCTTTCATCCTGTGCTGTAACAGAAGGTGCTTTTTGCCCTACTGTAAAACATTCTTCCTTTAATGACAGTACATTCTGCACATTTAATGAGGTAGGGGTATGTTATCATGTCATTAAAGACTGTATCATGATATATAATAAATGGGAGCTGATTTAAGAGTGTGTCATCTTTGATGTGCTCGAATTTGCAGCTGTAATTTTCTCTTTTTTGTATGTTATTTACAGTGATTATAAAAACAAATTCTGTTATATGCAGCTATATTGAAACTGCATCACTACCTGATTTACCCAGGTCATCTCCTTTCATGACTCTTCAGAGCCTGTGGAATTTCACAGGTTTGTATATTCTTAATTCTATATATTTTCTTACAGGCATTACCCCCAAAATCCGTTCTGACACCTGAGCAGGATCCCCTCACTGAATTTCAACCATCTGCTGAAAAGATCGGAGTTTTTATAGCTCATCAAGTAAATAATAGTTATAAATAAGAGAAAGTTACATTTTGTCCTTACTGTAAGTAATTATTTTGATCATTAATCAGAATTCACTTTGCTGCCTCTCTCCTAGTATCAGGGAGACAGCATCCCATAACTGAGAACATGTCAAAGTACTAAAACTATTGAAACACCCACATTTATCTGGGAGCCAGTGAATTAATACAAAGAATTGAGAAAAAACAGGTCTTGAAATTTCCACTGCCCAGGCATACACACATAGGGTGACCATCTGTCTAGACTGACCTGAAGAACATTTTTGATAGCTTCATGTCAGCCTTTTTTAAATATAATTATTTCTGAAGTAGCAAGCCAAGATAAACAATGGCACTAACACAGTACCAAATTGCTTGTAATGTTTGAGTCAACGACATCAATTCCTTAGTGGTCCTAAGGGGAAAAGAAGCTTAATTAGAATGATGGACGGATTTTGGCAATGGTAAAAACATACTTTTGAATAGGGAGGTCCTTCTCCAAAGATTGTCTTGAAGATAGCATGTGGACAGTAAGGGAACTAGTTTGATGATGAGAAGGCACACACAGAGGCATAGATGGCTGGTACATCCTATTGTAATCAATGTATTTCTTATAAATGTAAACCAGTTATTAAAACAGATTTTCATACTTTCACCAACTCCATTTAGCTCTTTTATTTTGAAATTAGCTGCTTTTAAAACACTATTTAGCTCTGCATTGTTTTTTCTAAAATAATACCAATAAACACACCAAATATACCCCAGTTACTCTGATTTTATTTTATCCTATTCCACTTTCAGACTTTCACTTGCATTATTTCAGAATAACCTGGCTTCCATTCTTTTCACAGTATGGCTTTGATGCCATGCTTACATTGATTGATTTATTTCTGAATATGTATTATCAAAAAGTGACCACCCCTGCATTCTTGTGTACATTTGACCTATTGATCTGGATACTAGAGGCACAGTGACAATCTTATTACTTTTTTGTCATTGAGTTCTTTATTAAAAATGGACAGGGTACTCCACAAGTAATTTTTGGCAGGAGTTTAATACAAATTTTCCAGTCAAAGAACTTAATTCCTATATTAGTGGAAAACAGCTATATCATGCAAAGCTGTCTAATAATGCATGTTCCTCAGAGGTAGCTGCATGGTATTTCCCTCCCATGCTTTGACAGGCACAGCTGTAGTTTGTCTATGTCCAGAAATAGCTCTGCCAGTGCAAGCATAACTTCCCTGATGCTTGACATGCCTACCTGTATCTGTGCCTGACACAACACAGATCAGTGACCAGAGACACCTTTTCTTTCCCTCCCTCCAGGAGAATGGTATCCTGGGGGAGCCACCTGCCTCCCCTCATCCTCCTGCACATGGGCACAGAGATCAGGTGGATGCTCAAGAAAAGTTGCCGAAGTTGGCCAGGCTGAATTGCCTGGTTAATTTTAGGACACAGCAAACTGAGCTGATGCTTTGAAGATGTCTTTTCAGTACTGTAATGGAAGCAGCTTCTCTGGAATGGACTGACACAGCTTGGGGAAAATCTTTTTTAAAAGTAGAAGCATTATTCCCAACTTAGATTTATCACTGAGGATGTTGTCAGCACTTTTATGTATGGTGTAGAAATAATACTTGGATGACTTTGAAAATAGCTCTCAATGTTTTGCACCATGGTATTTCAAGAAATAGGTTGAAGTAAGGCTAATTAACTTCAAAGAAGGAAGGAGTAAAAAGGGTTCTTTTTCTATTTATTTTTTAGCTAAGTGCTGTTTTAAATTAAATGAATCATGAAAAATTAAAATTGTTACAGTGCCACCCCTATAATTTGATCACTGTTTAATTTGATTTTTTGTTTTATTTAATCAGAGCCACAGGAACCAGCTCATTTGTATTGTAAATTACACAACTTCTGCCCTTTATTTCATATACGGTTGATCACTTTTGGCAGATAAGATTGGATTATCTAATCATTGGCTATATGAAATTGCCATTTAATCAATAAGGAAGGTCAAAATTTCTAAATATGATCCAGAAACAAAGTATCTAAAGAAGTTAGAAGCTGGTGAAATCCAACTAAACTTTTATATGTTTGAGACATTATTATTGACCATAGGGTCATTTTACTGTAACAAATGACTGCCTTTATCTTCTCTTGCCATTTACAGTTTGATGGCCAAACCAGTGGTTCTAGTTATTGATTATAGCTACTGATGACTTGATGGAGTTAGCTTTTTTGCTCATCAGTGTCTTTGATTGTTGCTTGAGTCCAGAGATAATGAGTTTTATAGTGCCTGTTCTGCAAGAATGTAGTTAACAGATAGGCATCTTCAGTCACTGAATATGTCACTGTGAATACAAAGCTAATTTCTTAAGTGTTTAGAAAACATATCTGCACTTATTTGATAGTCTGCAGATAGTGACAAACTGGCGGAATATGTTTCATCCTTATTGCTCCATCAGCAGTCAATGGAAGCCAACCAATAATATATAATGTGCTCTGTCTTTCGAGTTGTGGATGTCTTAGGATGGGGCTTTTGCTCCTTGTTACTCTGCAGGTATGTTTGACTTCTTTCTGGATGACTGTTATGGTTCTCAGGTTACACTCTGGTTCATGACCACACTAATGACTTCCTCTAATTTCTATCATATATCCATCACTTTGCCAAATGTTTGAAATGCATGTTGTGATGTCTCGTTTGAATGGCTTCTGCTGTGTGCTTCTCCCACACTGATGGCATTTATTTCATACCCTTTTCATCAGCACAAATCCAAATATATTCCTAGCTAAGTGAGTCTTGGTAGTCCAATCTCTGCATTTTACTTCAGCTACTCATTTCAGTTGTGTCTTGTTTGTTTGTTTTTAATTTTATACAGTATATTCACTTGTAAGAATGTCCATTAATACCATATTGGCATAGGAGGGTGAATAGATGCCTGAAAGCTTAATTGTCACAACAAACACATCTGGCTACCCATGCAGAGGATTTTTCTGGCCTATAGAGACAGAGCAGGAAGCTTTACTGACTACTGGTAAGGAAATATGTTGTCTGGGGAAGAGTCTGTTCCTGGCACATATGATGTTCAGTAGCGTGAAAGATAAGGAACAGAGACTGCTGGTAGTTTTTTGACAGCAAATGTAAGAGACACCAGTTGAACAGTCCAAAGCTGGAGCGAGCAGAAAATACCTTTATTTGGTCTTGCATGGAATTTTCTGGAGAAGGGTTGGCTGTTCAATGACAACCCAAGATCCTCATGTATCCTACAACTCTTCGTGGAGGTATGGGAGGAAGGAACTGAAAAGGATTTTAGTGGCAATGTGGAGTTTTACATGAGCAATTCTTGCTGAGACTTTATGTGCTTTATTTGGAATTTCCTGTGTAAACTGATACTCTGAAAGCAGCAGATTAAATGATCCAGAGGAGCAGAACCATCCTGCAGAAGAGAAAGGTGAAGAGAACAGACCAGTGATGGTAGTGACAGGCAATGATAGGCAGATTGTAGATCATGTGCTCTGCGGATATCCTGAAAAGACCTCCATATCAGAAACCATTTCCAAATTCATAGCTAAAATGGCAGTCAACAGCAGTATCAGAAGGATTTCAGTTTGCCTTCAGACAACACCTGAGGTTGCTTCTGGCACAGGAGTTGCTACTACCACCTCTATGGGCCTCATAAAATGACCAAGGGTTGGTAGGAGTGCGTGAAGCTGATCCAAATGGCAATGGAGTACCATAACAAGAAGACAAGTCATGCATGGTTCTTATTTTAACTCTCATAACATATCGCCCCAGCTCCCATGACCAAAGCAGATCTCTTAGTAACTCCATGTTCCTCTCACTCCAGTTTTCTCACATGTATGTGTTTTCACTAGTAGGAACCATGTCAGTAGCCAAATGCCTCCATTTCTAAACCACAGGGATTTCCCTGTATATACAGGGAAATATTCCAGGTTTTCTTTCCAAATTAACACAGTGGTTAAATACAAATAATAACCTCCTGAACTCACATGCAGACATGAGAACCTGTTGTGTTCATTCTGGACCAAATTCAATCACAATGTAGTAATGCCTTTTTTTGACCTGAATGAATCCAACAGTTACTGCTTTTTTACTCAGCTGCTTTTTCTAGTGTGAATTTTTTTTGTTTTGTTTGTTTCTGGAGCACTGTCTTCGCAATACATGGCAGGACAAGAAAATAACAACAAAAAAAATCTTTTTTTAAAACACTTTGATATATGCGTTATTACTAAAGTCACTTTGCTAACATTTATATGTCTCCTCTTATTTATTTTAGTAGTAATTTTACTGGGTTCTTGTCAGTAGAACTGTAAAAATACCAAAAAAAATTCCTATGAACTTCTCTCAGTCCTCAAGTCAAAAATATACTGAAAAACCCCACACATATGCATTTTGTACAAAAGTTTATGAGATGAAGTAACAAGTGAAAATCAAGTTGCAAACCTCTCAAGAATAAGACAGTAAAATTGACGTTGCATGATATTTGACATACAGCAAATCACTATTTACATTTTATCCCAAAACATTTACCTGAGAAAAGGTCATGGCGTTAAATTTGGAGACATTTACAGCAATTGCCAAATGTTTACTATCTACATGAATGTCATGCTTCTTAGTCAAAAGAAGGTTGATGCGCTAAATGTCAATTATTTCAAGTTGTTTGATGGCAGCACAGATTGCCAAGCAACATAAAAAGAGGTTTAATAAATATTATATACACTGTTAACCATTAATCTTGCCTAGTAGAGGTTAGAGTTTCACACAGAGAGGATTTATGACAAGCAACAGTGCAGGACATTAAAACTCAATTATTGCTGTCCTGGATGAAGGTATTATCATTAAGTTGTGGAAGCAGTACCTTGTTTCTTCTGATACAGCTGTCAAATTTGGGAAAGCACCAGGGACAATTAAATTACTTCAGGAAATCATGCCATTATGCTTCTCTTTGCAATATTTTGTCCTTTTTATAGCAAGCAATGAAAAGATTAGTCACTACTGTTTGCAAGAAATCTAGAAATTCAAACTGTATCCTCTATGGAACTGTGAGCAAGCTTTTTCTAGAACCTCAGGTTTTTGGAGCCAGCCCAAAAGTTACACCTATAGCAATATAGGTTAGTGACATCAAAATTTCATATTTATGAAGCACATGTAAGCTATGCATGTCTAATAACCTACACATCCACCTGTTCCAGAGCAAATACTACCAGAAAACATTGCTCAGTACTTGGTCAAGTCAGAACCAAAAACTCCTTGAAAAGAGTTGTAGAAACAAAGCAACTGGGACTTCAAACTTACACTCTGATTTCTATACACAGAGTGGAGTTCAGAACATTTAACTGACTTGCTACACAAGTCTAAAGTCCTGGCTGATTCCTGGTGGAGTTAGAAAACATCATTCCTGAAAGTCTAGACAGAGTGTTTAAAATATATAGAATCACAGAATCATAGAACAGTTAGAGTCGGAAAGGACCTTAAGATCATC